>NC_053025.1:82151478-82287519 GCF_003073215.2 Triticum urartu | reverse complement strand
ACTGAGGAATTTGCCGGTGAGGAAATTCCTTAGTGAAGAACTACTAGCAGCGGAATAAGTACTCAGAAGTAAACATAACTGAAGACACGCATAGTCATCATGATGAAATGAGGACAAACACAGAGTACTGAAAGCGTAAACACAGGATAACACAAGATGAAGACAAACAGACTGAAGAGATTGAACCGAGGAAATTGGGAAAATCTTCAGTCAAAGTCTTCAAGCATAGATATGAACAAGCACACAACACAGTTATGAGGAAATGAAAGAGTTGAGTAAATAGAACCAGTAAGCTTGGTGAAGACAATGATTTGGTAGACCAGTTCCAACTGCTGTCTCAGTTGTACGTCTGGTTGGAGCGGCTAAGTATTTAAACTCGAGGACACACAGTCCCGGACACCCAGTCCTGAACACGCAGCTCAGAACACCAAGTCCTCACCATATTCTCCTTGAGCTAAGGTCACACAGACCTCGCCCAATCACTCGTGGTAAGTCTTCAGGCGACTTCCAAACCTTCACAAACTTGGTCACTCGGCGATCCACAATTCCTCTTGGATGCTCTAGACCATGACGCCTAACCATCTGGAAGAAGCAGTCTTCAAAGGTAACAAACGTCGGATCCACGCAGGATCAATCTCTTCAGTGATGCTCAATCACTTGGGGTTTGTAGGTGTTTGGGTTTGGGTTTTTCCTCACTTGATGATTTTTGCTCAAAGTCCTCGGAGGATGGGTTGCTCTTAAATGACAGGTGTAAGTTTCTCTCGGAGCAGCCAACCAGCTAGTGGTTGTAGGGGGCGGCTATTTATAGCCTAGGGAGCAGCCCGACATGATAAGACATAAATGCCCTTCAATGATATGACCGTTAGGTTGATAGATATTTTGAGATAGCTGGCGCATAGCACAGCAACGGTCGGAATTTTGAGTAGCAAAATCCTCAGGGCTATCATGTTCCTCATTGTGTAGGTAATCCGCACTGGCGAATTCCTAACTCCTTAGTCAGAACAAATTCCTCAGAGACCAGAACAACTTCGTCTCTGTCACTGAAGAATATGACTGTAACATCCCAAATTTTCAATTTGGAATGTTATACATTAGATCATCATTGCATATCATATTTTATTTGCATTTGGTTTTGATCCTAGAAAATTCTACGCAACTCAGTGACCCACGGAGAGAGTTGGGGACTTCGTTATTTTCATATTTGAGTTTTCTCAAATTTTGAGAATAGGATCATTTGATTTTATTTATTTTATCATCAATTATTTCTATTACAAAAATATGAGAGAGGTAATAAAATGACTTTCCCAAAATAAAGAAATATTGAGGATTTAATAATAAAATCAAATAAGATGTTATTTCGGAGTTTTTCGGTGTTTTATTTGAATTTAGGAAAAATGTGTGTTTTTCAAAATTGCATTTAGGTCCCAAATAAATGTTCACCTTGTGCGGCTTGATTTTAGAAGCCCGTGAAAATTTATTTCGGAATTTTTGGAGTCTGTTTAGTATTTCTTTTTTTTCTTCCGAGTGGAATAATTTTTTTAAAAAACGAACCGACCTACGGGCCGTGTTTGACTAGGACTCCGGCCCGAGGGGGGCCTTTATAAGCCGGGGCAGCCCACCCGGGGAAATCCTAGCCCAGCCGCCGCCCTAGCCGCCACCCCAGCCGCCGCTTCCGCTGCCGCCGCCGCCGCTCGCCGCCGCGCCGCCCCGCGCCGCCGTCGCCGGACGCTGCTGCCACCGCCGAGGTTCGCCGCCGCCTCGACTTCCGTGCCAACGTTTTTTTTAAAAAATTGGTTTTTATCGGTTTTTTTTAGATTTGGTTTTTTTAAATAGATCGGTTTTTCCGGTTTATTTAAATAGCGAGCGTTCGTCCGTTCGTTCGTTCTAGCAAGCGTTCGTTGTTTTTCTTTTTCTCGGATTAAATCCGCGATTTTTCTGATCACGATTCCTGATCCGATTTTCGTTTTAGTATAACTTTTCGCTCGTTTATCGGAATCAGGCGATTCAAGCGCCTAGAGATTCGTCTCGAAACCCTCTATCCGTTTAAGCAACTTGAACAAGATTTTACTACTGTAAAATTTGCCTTAGATCCAGATTACTAGAACGAAGTTGTTTTCTTTCGCCGTTTGACTTTCGTTGCTTCGTTCGATTTGATTCTTTTTGCCAACCAGAGTTCTTAAGTTGAACCTTCTGGTTAGATCTCTTATTTGAGTTTTACCCGTGCATTAGATGAGTAGTTATTGTATGCTTGTTTGTTTGTCTGCGATAGAATACCCGGAGTGCGCCGCCTGTTACTTCGAATCGTTAGGTTTCGCGGATCATCAGCAAGGCAAGTAACACTTTGATCATACCTTTCTACTACCCAGTTTTATTGCATTAGATCAATCCTCACACATTGCATGATTAGGATCTAATTAACTTGTGGGATGGGAAGTAGATGAGGTAGTACCTATTACCTGTTATTATCAAACCTTTGGGAGTTACTTCTACGTTTGCTTATTATGCCATGCTATGCTAGTACACGTGGATTGGGTGAGTGATATCCATGACAGATGTGAGATTGTTAATTAATGGTTTATCTAAGGTGGCAACTTAGACACACATCTGGGTGGATTGAGGCACCTGGGTATTCCAGGACTTGCCTGTTTTCTTTTGTACCGCCACCCAGGCTCAAAGGGATCATGAGACTATTCATACTAGAAACTTCCATGTGCAGCCCCAAGCTATTATGGGCTCTAGCATAGTTGACTAAGTTGTGCGAACTCTTACAGTGGTAGACTAGCAGATGTAGGGGATGTAGGTGGTACGGTCTACCCGATCATAAGGTGCTAGCGCTTCTGAAAAACTATGTCTCGGTCATCCGTCTTCTCAAACACCATATAGTGCGAGAAACCAAACGGAGGCGATCGAGTCTTGTGGGGAAAAGTGCGCAAACCTCTGCAGAGTGTAATAAACTAATCATGGTTAGCCGTGTCCCCGGTTATGGACATCTTGAGTATCTAGTACTTGGATTATCATGTGAATCTCAACATGTTACTCCAAATTAATTTTGTTGGGTTATGTTTAATGATGATGCTTAATTGGGATTGAGAATGCTGTCAACCATTCTCAATGTTTAACAACTACCATGATAGTTAAATAAATTTATTTCTTTGAAGTAGGGAAAAATTGGCTTTACGCAAAACTGTAACGATAGAGCTTTCCACCAGCCAAATATGCATATAGTATAGCTATTTCATTCCATTACTCTCTATGTGTTACATTGCCAGCATATTCCATGTGCTGACCCGTTTCGGGCTGCAACGTTAATGTTGCAGACTTTTCAGACGACAATTAAGGAGTTTTTAGGTCGTGGTTCTATACTCAGTGATGCCGTTGGAGTTGATGGACTCACTTATCTTCCAAGCCTTCCGCTGTTATCATTATTAGATGGCCTTAAGCCATATTTATTGTAATAAGTTCTCTTTTGAGACACTCGTTGTAATAAGTGTGTGATTGCTACTATGCTATAAATCCTCCGAGTACTGTGTGGTGTCAGCATTACTGATCCAGGGATGACACCGGAGCATAGAGATCAGACTGTTTGAGGTCTGGTCGCTATAGAGATGGTACCAGAGCACACGCTGACGGTAGGACACGACCACTAAGTTAGAGACCTAGATCACTATTCACTCTCTTCTCTTCTGACCTCTCATCTTTTCTACTCTTTAGGATGGCGGATGCAAGGAACAAGTTCACGCAACCGGATGAAAATACACCCTTTGGACGACACTTGAAGGAAGTCACTAGATACCTGAACATAGGAGTACCAAGCTTCACCGGAACCTACAACGCCACTTTACCTGAAGAAGAGCGCTGGATGATTCAAGTTCAAGTTCCAGGAAGGACGTTCATGCCAGTCACTGAGGCCATAGAATTTTCCTTTGATGCAACAACTTGGAGTCTAGGAAAGAGCATGGCAGCTCACATCGCCATGGGACGCATTGGAGAAGTCTACCGCAAAGATCTCAAGGATACTATCTACCAGATTTGTGTGCGCCGAGATGAGCACTGAGAGATGATCAGCACCAGGGAGGATAGGTCAATCGCAGCTTTTATTCAGGAGTTAAATCAGCACATTCGACGATAGGAGAACCAGATGTGCGCCGACATGATAGATCTGAAGAAGGCTAAGACTAGAATCAAGGAACTGGAGGAAGAACTCAAGGCTACACGTGAAGATTATGAAGAGGAAATTGAAGTATTGGTGGAGAAGAATGACGACCTGATCAAGAAGATTGGAATATTTATGGGAGGCCCTATGCCAGTAGATGAAGACGAAGAACCCAAGGAAATTAGCCCAGAAGACTACATCATCATCGACGGCATCGACTCGGAACCAGATAGTAGCGATGATGACTATGTTGATGAAGCTGGAGCAGATATCATGGAGTCTGCAACCGAAGAATATTTCTAGTAGACCACCTCATCAATAGTAGTAGTCCACCATGTAAATATAGTAGTCCGAGCACTTTTGCGATAGATAGATCGATGGTATGCCCTTGTTTGATTGAATGAAGTGAATTGTTTGCTTTTGCCTCATGTGCATATGGGTAGTGTTTTCTCTTTAGACCCCCTCTATTCTTACATCTCATCTTTTCTAAACCCCTCAGATGCCTCCGAGACGTGACCCCGGATTTGCCTTTCCACCGGAGCTCACCCAGTTGATCGAGCAGCAGAACACATTGATGCAGTTGCTAGTCCAGAATCAGAATCAGGGGAACAACAACAACAACCCACCACCACCACCACCACATGTTGACCACTTAGCCCGTTTTCTTAGGCTGAATCTGCCAGTGTTTTCCAGTAGCACCGAGCCGATAGTAGCAGATGAATGGCTCCGCAAGACAGCTAGGGAGTTGACCACAGCAGGATGCACAGATGCAGAGAAGGTGAAGTTTGCCGCACATCAGCTAGAAGGACCCGCAGCATCATGGTGGGAGAATTTCACAGCCACTTTCCCAGTCGACACTGTCACATGGGACCAGTTTCAGCAGGCTTTTCATACTGCCCATGTTTCAGCAGGAGCTATGGCCATGAAGAAGCGTGAGTTTCGCAACTTGCGCCAAGGAGGACGGACAGTTGGCCAGTATGTGGAGGACTTTAGTAAGTTAGCACATTATGCCCCAGATGACGTTGCTACAGATGCAGCTAAGCAGGAGAAGTTTTTGGAAGGACTGAATGATGAGTTGAGCATGCAGTTGATGGTAGCAACCTTCAACAACTACCAGGAGTTGGTAGATCGTGCTCTTATGATTGAAGGGAAGCAACAGCAAATTGAGAACCGCAATAGGAAGTATGGACAAGGAAAGTACAATTCAGGAGCTCAGCAGAAGCCACGTTTTACCCCTAGACCGGGAGGACATTTTCAGCATACCCATGGAGGAGGTAGCTCACACAATCACAATGGCACCAAGAATGGAAATGGTAATGGAGGAATCAACGGCCAGAATCGCACCAACCCATCAACCCCAGCCAAGAAGGACCTATGCCAAGTCACTTGTTTTAAGTGTCAGAAGACCAGACACTACGCCAATGAATGTCCTGAAGGCCAAAATGGCAATGGAAGTTCTGGGAAGAAGCCGAACCCTTTCAACAGGGGACAGGTGAACCACGTTAGCATGGAGGAGGTTGAAGCTCAGCCCGATGCAGTAATAGGTAAGTTTTTGGTTAAGTCATTTACTGCACTCGTTCTTTTTGATACTGGTGCATCGCATTCATACATCTCAAGGGGATTTGTGGATAAGTATAACCTACCAACCCAAGCCCTTAGGTCACCCATGTTAGTAACCTCGCCTGGAGCAGAGTATGTGGCTAGTCTATGGTGTGATCGGTTACCATTAAGGATTGGTAACTATGTTTTTCCCTCAGACCTAATAGTATTGGAATCTCAAGGATTGGATGTGATATTAGGCATGGATTGGTTATCAAAGTATGAAGGGAATATAGAATGTGTTAGCAAGTCAATTTTGCTTACAACCCCAGAAGGGAGAAGGATCAAGTATGTATCCCGACATGTGCCAAAGAGGACTCAAGTAAATTGCTTAACAGGAGTTGTGCAGGAGGAAGTACCAGTGGTAAGGGATTTCCCTGATGTATTTCCAGAGGAGTTGCCAGGCATGCCACCGGATAGAGATATTGAGTTTTTGATTGAGCTATTTCCAGGCACAGGGCCAATATCAAAGAGACCATATAGGATGCCAGCAAAGGATTTGGTGGAAATTAAGAAGCAGATTAAGGAGTTACTGGATAAGGGATATATTCGCCCAAGTTCTTCGCCTTGGAGATCGCCAGTACTACTAGTGGAGAAGAAGGACGGATCGTTAAGGATGGTTGTTGATTATCAAGGATTGAATGAAGTAACGATCAAGAACAAGTACCCACTACCTATGATCAACGATCTGTTTGATCGATTGCAAGGAGCTAAGGTATTTTCCAAGAACGATCTGCGATCAGGATACCACCAGTTGAAGATTCGAGAACAGGATATTCCGAAGACAGCTTTTACTACCAGGTATGGGCTGTATGAGTATACCGTTATGTCATTTGGTCTGACTAACGCACCCGCCTATTTTATGAACATGATGAACAAAGTGTTTATGGAGTTTTTGGATAAGTTCGTCGTAGTGTTCATTGATGATATCCTGGTTTACTCAAAGAATGAATAGGAGCATAAGGAGCATTTGCGTTTGGTACTTGGAAAGCTCAGAGAACATCAATTATATGCCAAGTTCAGCAAATGTGAGTTTTGGTTGAAGGAAGTAGGATTCCTCGGACATGTTATATCCGGAGAAGGTATAGCAGTAGATCCTGCTAAAGTTGAAACCATGACCAAGTGGGAAGCCCCAACAACAGTTGGAGAGATCCGGAGTTTTCTTGGACTCGCAGGATACTACTGGAGATTTATTGAGAATTTCTCAAAGATTGCGAAGCCTATGACTGAGTTGTTGAAGAAAGATACCAAGTTCATATGGACAGAGGAATGTGAGGCTAGTTTCCAGGAGTTGAAGAAACGCTTGGTTACCTCACCAGTGTTGATTTTGCCAGACCAGGCCAAAGATTATGAGGTGTATTGCGACGCTTCACGTTGAGGACTTGGAGCAGTGCTTATGCAGGAAGGGAGAGTTGTTTCATATGCCTCAAGACAACTGAAACCTCATGAGTTGAATTATGCTACGCATGATTTGGAATTAGCAGCCGTAGTGCATGCATTGAAAACATGGAGACATTTCCTCATTGGAAATCATTGTGAGGTGTACATGGATCATAAGAGTTTGAAGTACATTTTCACCCAGAAGGAGTTGAATCTCAGACAAAGGAGATGGTTGGAGCTTATCAAGGATTATGATATGAAATTGCATTATCATCCTGGAAAGGCTAATGTAGTAGCTGACGCATTAAGCTGTAAGAGCCATGTCAATACGTTAATGATGGGAGAAATACCCAAGGAGTTAGCAGAAAATCTTCGTGAACTATGTTTGGAAATAGTTCCGAGAGGCTACGTAGCAGCATTGGAGATTCAGTCAACTTTGATGGATAGAATCAGAGAAGCTCAGAAAGCTGATAAAGAGATTGCCGCTATAAAGGAGAAACTGAGCAAAGGAAAAGCTAAAGGATTTCGTGAGGATGAGCACGACACCCTATGGTTTGAAGACCGCGTAAACGTGCCCAATGACCCAGAGATCAGGAAGTTGATTTTGCAAGAGGCACATGATTCGCCATATTCGATTCACCCAGGTAATACCAAGATGTATTTGGATTTGAAGGATATTTTCTGGTGGACCGGAATGAAGAAGGATATTGCGGAGTATGTAGCAGCTTGTGATGTATGTCAGAGAGTAAAGGCAGAGCATCAGAAGCCAGCAGGATTGTTACAACCATTGCCGATACCCGAATGGAAGTGGGATAAGCTAGGCATGGATTTTATCACGGGATTGCCCAGGACTCGTTCAGGCTATGACTCGATTTGGGTTGTAGTCGATCGATTGACGAAAGTAGCTCATTTCATCCCAGTAAAGACCACTTACACCAGTGCTAAGTTGGCAAAAATATACATGACCAGGATCGTATGTTTGCATGGAGTTCCAAGGAGTATCGTATCAGATAGAGGAACCCAGTTTACCTCAAAGTTCTGGAAGCAGTTGCACAAAACTTTGGGAACCAGGCTAGAATTCAGTACAACTTTTCATCCACAGACAGATGGACAGACCGAGAGAGTTAATCAGATTTTGGAGGATATGCTGAGAGCTTGTGCGCTAGATTACGGATCTAGTTGGGACAATAATTTGCCATATGCAGAGTTCTCTTACAACAACAGTTACCAAACCAGTTTGAAGATGGCCCCTTTCGAAGCCTTGTACAGAAGAAGGTGCAGGACACCGTTGTCGTGGGATGAAGTTGGAGACCGCCAGTTGTTTGGTCTGACTTGATTAAAGAGTCTGAACAGAAGGTGAAGTTGATTCGCGATAGGCTCAAGGTAGCCCAGTCCAGACAGAAAAGTTATGCAGATTCTAAACGTAAGGAGACAGTTTACGAAGTTGGAGATAGAGCTTATCTTCGAGTATCTCCACTTCGGGGAACAAGGCGTTTTGGAGTTAAAGGGAAGTTAGCGCCACGATTTGTAGGACCATATCGAGTTTTGGAGCGTATGGGAGAAGTGGCCTACAAGTTGGAATTTCCCGAAGGATTGTCAGGAGTTCATGATGTGTTCCACGTTTCTTAGTTAAAGAAGTGTCATGTGGAGATGGCTGACATACCCTTGAGAGACACAGTGCCATTGGAAACTATTCAGTTGGATAACGATTTGACCTACGAGGAGAAACCAATTAAGATCCTCAAGTTTGCCAGCCGAGTTACCCGCAGCAAGGATATCAAGTTTTGCAAAGTTCAGTGGAGCCACCACTCAGAGGATGAAGCCACCTGGGAGCGAGAGGAAGATTTGCTCAAAGACCACCCTCACCTATTTTCTAGCCAACCCGAATCTCGAGGGCGAGATTCATCTTAAGGGGGGTAGGTTTGTAACATCCCAAATTTTCAATTTGGAATGTTATACATTAGATCATCATTGCATATCATATTTTATTTGCATTTGGTTTTGATATTAGAAAATTCTACGCAACTCAATGACCCACGGAGAGAGTTGGGGATTTCGTTATTTTCATATTTGAGTTTTCTCAAATTTTGAGAATAGGATCATTTGATTTTATTTATTTTATCATCAATTATTTCTATTACAAAAATATGAGAGAGGGAATAAAATGACTTTCCCAAAATAAAGAAATATTTAGGATTTAATAATAAAATCAAATTAGATGTTATTTCGGAGTTTTTCGGTGTTTTATTTGAATTTAGGAAAAATGTGCGTTTTTTAAAATTGCATTTAGGTCCCAAATAAATGTTCACCTTGTGCGGCTTGATTTTAGAAGCCCGTGAAAATTTATTTCGGAATTTTTGGAGTCCGTTTAGTATTTCTTTTTTTTTCTTCCGAGTGGAATAATTTTTATTAAAAAAAAGAAACCGACCTACGGGCCGTGTCTGACTAGGACTCCGGCCCGAGGGGGGCCTTTATAAGCCCGGGCAGCCCACCCGGGGAAACCCTAGCCCAGCCGCCGCCCTAGCCGCCGCGCCAGCCGCCGCTTCCGCCGCCGCCGCCACCGCGCCGCCCCGCGCCGCCGTCGCCGGACGCCGCCGCTACCGCCGAGGTTCGCCGCCGCCTCGACTTCTGTGCCAATGTTTTTTTAAAATTGGTTTTCGTCGGTTTTTTTTAGATTCGGTTTTTTTAAATAGATCGGTTTTTCCGGTTTATTTAAATAACGAGCGTTCGTCCGTCCGTTCGTTCTAGCGAGCGTTCGTCGTTTTTCTTTTTCTTGGATTAAATCCGCGATTTTTCTGATCACGATTCCTGATCCGATTTTTGTTTTAGTATAACTTTTCGCTCGTTTATCGGAATCAGGCGATTCAAGCGCCTAGAGATTCGTCTCGAAATCCTCTATCCGTTTAACCAACTTGAACAAGATTTTACTACTGTAAAATTTGCCTTAGATCCAGATTACTAGAACGAAGTTGTTTTCTTTCACCGTTTGACTTTCGTTGCTTCGTTCGATTTGATTCTTTTTGCCAACCGGAGTTCTTAAGTTGAACCTTCTGGTTAGATCTCTTATTTGAGTTTTACCCGTGCATTAGATGAGTACTTATTGTATGCTTGTTTGTTTGTCTGCGATAGAATACCCGGAGTGCGCCGCCTGTTACTTCGAATCGTTAGGTTTCGCGGATCATCAGCAAGGCAAGTAACACTTTGATCATACCTTTCTACTACCCAGTTTTATTGCACTAGATCAATCCTCACACATTGCATGATTAGGATCTAATTAAATTGTGGGATGGGAAGTAGATGAGGTAGTACCTATTACCTGTTATTATCAAACCTTTGGGAGTTACTTCTACGTTTGCTTATTATGCCATGCTATGCTAGTAGACGTGGATTCGGTGAGTGATATCCATGACAGATGTGAGATTGTTAATTAATGGTTTATCTAAGGTGGCAACTTAAACACACATCTGGGTGGATTGAGGCACCTGGGTATTCCAGGACTTGCCTGTTTTCTTTTGGACCGCCACCCAGGCTCAAAGGGATCATGAGACTATTCATACTAGAAACTTCCGTGTGCAGCCACAAGCTATTATGGGCTCTAGCATAGTTGGCTAAGTTGTGCGAACTCTTACAGTGGTAGACTAGCAGATGTAGGGGATGTAGGTGGTACGGTCTACCCGATCATAAGGTGCTAGCGCTTCTGAAAGACTATGTATCGGTCATCCATCTTCTCAAACACCATGTAGTGCGAGAAACCAAACGGAGGCGATCGAGTCTTGTGGGGAAAAGTGTGCAAACCTCTGCAGAGTGTAATAAACTAATCATGGTTAGCCGTGTCCCCGGTTATGGACATATTGAGTATCTAGTACTTGGATTATCATGTGAATCTCAACATGTTACTCTAAATTAATTTTGTTGGGTTATGTTTACTGATGATGCTTAATTGGGATTGAGAATGCTGTCAACCATTCTCAATGTTTAACAACTACCATGATAGTTAAATAAATTTATTTCTTTGAAGTAGGGAAAAATTGGCTTTACGCAAAACTGTAACGATAGAGCTTTCCACCAGCCAAATATGCATATAGTATAGCTATTTCATTCCATTACTCTCTATGTGTTACATTGCCAGCATATTCCATGTGCTGACCCGTTTCGGGCTGCAACGTTAATGTTGCAGACTTTTCAGACGACGATTAAGGAGTTTTTAGGTCGTGTTTGTATACTCAGTGATGCCGTTGGAGTTGATGGACTCACTTATCTTCCAAGCCTTCCACTGTTATCGTTATTAGATGGCCTTAAGCCATATTTATTGTAATAAGTTCTCTTTTAAGACACTCGATGTAATAAGTGTGTGATTGCTACTCTGTTATAAATCCTCCGAGTACTGTGTGGTGTCAGCATTACTGATCCAGGGATGACACCGGAGCACAGAGAGCAGACCATTTGAGGTCTGGTCGCTACAATGACTGGATTGTATGAGATTTCCAATGGCTTCACTCGAAGGGATTGGTAGGTGTAGGATTTTGAGTTGAGTATCACATGGAAATTTTTCCTTAGTATTTCCTCGACCCCCTTTAACAGTTCGGTGTTTCCTATGACTCAAGAAAGAGAAAATGAAACTACGAAAACAAAAGTCTTCACGCTTCATGTTCCTCGAATGAATACCAAGTATTCAAGGTCACACCAATTTCTTCACTTTCAAAGTCTTCAGAAATCCAAAGTCTTCAGTCGAAGAACTTCATTTTTAGGGGTCGACTTTCTCTGTAAATATCAAACTCCTCATAGACTTATAGACCTGTGTACACTCACAAACGCATTAGTCCCTTAACCTATAAGTCTTCAATACACCAAAATCACTAAGGGGCACTAGATGCACTTACAATCTCCCCCTTTTTGGTGATTGATGACAATATAGGTTAAGTTTTCAATGGGGATAACCATATAAAGTGTAATACTGATATTGAGGAATTTGATTGCAAGATATAGAAGAACTCCCCCTGAATATGTGCATGGTGAGGTATTTGCTTTTAAAGCATTGCACACTTGAAGAGTAGAATCATGGAGATCTCCTCCTATATCTTGTAATTCATACACGCATTTGACATATCACAATGAAGAATTTGAAATGCATGATGAAATATGGCGATTGATGTAATTCAGCATGCGTGTATTAGCATATATGAGGAATAAGCATGCAGAAAAACATATCAAAAGTATCAGAGCACCATCAGGTTTAAGTTTACAACTCGATCCAATAAAGTATCATAAGAATAAGAGTTGTAACTTAACAAAAAAAACGCCCATATAGAAAGACCCGCTTGAAGACTAACTCAAAATTCTCCCCCTTTGTCATCAAATGACCAAAAGGATCGAATATGAGGACTAACGCCCCTGAAGAATATGAGCTGGCCACCAAGGAAGGAACCTTGACCTTCTTGAATTTCTTCGGTGGAGGTGCAGACCAGTCAAAATCTTCCTTGAGACCCATTTTCTTGAGATCTTCTTCACCATACAGATGTGACAGTATTGCACAGGTGCGACCGAAAACTTCATGGAGGTAGTAATGGTTTTTCTTCACTGCATTGTGCGTAGCAGTCATGTTGTGAACAAATGAACCAAACTAACGCTTAACCCATTTATGGTTTTGATCCACCTTCTGGTGACTAAGTAGAAGCTCACGGTCAGTCATCACACGAGGAGCAGTGGCTTGAGGAGTAGACATGGGTGCATTGGCAGAGTCATGTGTGGTAGAGTCATCATTTGTGGAATAAGATGCAGCTTTGCGAAACTGACCATCCAATGGACGAATGCCTTCATCTATAACAGTTGGTGCCTTTCCCTTTTCATCAACTGAGGAATAGGTCCGCTTGAGGACTTCAATTGGGGGAAAGTAGCTGAGGTGATTCTGAAAATCAGCTTTGTAGTTGAGTGAAGACCTTGTCCTGAGGAATCTCATAATCCAAGGTGCATAAGGCTTCAGCTCAAACGGAGAAAGTGCAACATTTTCCAGAGTTCTCATGAAGAAATCGTGATAATTGACAGGAATGCCATGAACGATGTTGAATACCAGATTCTTCATGATGCCAACAATTTCCTCATCAGATGAGTCGTGGCCTTTGATGGGACTCATGGTCCTCGTTAGAATGTGATAGACGGTTCTGGGTACATATAGTAATTCCTTCACAAGGAATTTGGTTTGTGGGGCCTGACTTGGCTTCAAAGGTTTCATCAGAACTTGCATGCAGTGATTTGTAAGCTCAAGTTCACTGTAAATGCAACGAGCTTCTTCAAAGGGAGGACTGAGTGGTAAGGCACGAAGCAATTCAGTAGCTGGTGCTGTGTAGTGAGTGTTCTCAGACATCCAGTCCAGCACCCATGAATTCACATCTTCAGAATCTCCTGTGATGTGCAGCGTCGCATAAAATTGAAGAATCAGTTCTTCATTCCAATCATAGATATCAGAGCAGAAATTTAATAGTCCAGCGTCATGAAGAACACTGAGGACTAGCATGAAGCACGACAGAGATTCCATATCCACGTGAGGAATGTGCTCATGGTAGAAGATTTTGTTTTTGTTGAACAACAATGAGGAATAGAAATTTGCTTGGCTGGCTGTCCAGAAACACCTCTTCCTAATGCGAGCAAAGTCATAAGGGTTGTAGTCTATGAAGAATACGTGCTCGCCGAAGAAATCATCAGCCTTGAATTTTTGCTTCCTGGAGAATGGATCCTTTGGCTTGGGTAGAGGAGTGTCAGTGAGTTGCATCATGACCTCAGGAATCTCAATCACAGGTTCTTCAGGATGAGGAATTTCTGGTTCCTCTTCAGTGGCAGTCTATGTCTTCAGATGGTCAGCAGCAGTAGTTTCTTCAGCACTAGTGGCTGGAATTTCTTCACGTACAGATGAAGTGGGGTGAGTTTCTTCAGAGCTCATTTGAACAGTTTGTGCAAGGGACTGAGGTATTTGCTGCAATGGTGTGAACATTGGAGAGTTTGGATGCTGACTTTCCCAGAATTCATCACTCATCACTGGTGTGGAGCAGCCAACGTCCACAACTTCATCTTCCATTTCTTCAACGCCAGCCTCTTCAGCAGTGAACTGAGGCAAAGGCGAGGAAATGACAGGTGTTGAAGAGATCCCATCCACTTCAATTTCTTCATTCAACTGCTCTGACGAAACAGCAGAAGGAGTTTCTTCATCAGATCCGCTGGTGAACACATATTCTTCATCAAAAGGAACAACGTCCTTTGATGGCATAGTAGAGAGAGGAACAACATCAATGGGATTCTCAAACGAGCTGGTCAAAGGCTTCATCTTCTTCGGAGCTGAAGAATCTGAAGTAGCTGATGCTTTCCTTTTCTTCACTGCTACATGCTCTGCAGCCTTGGTTTTCTTCACATCTGATGCAGATGGAAGGATCGGAGTTGGTGTTGGCGCAGGAGGAGCAGAGGAATCTGGTTGATTTTCTTCAGGCACAACTCGTGCAGTTGCCCTGATTTCTTCATCTTCTTCAGGCGCACCACTAGTAGATGCCCTGGCAATTTCTTCAGCGGCTGGAATGCAGTCATCAGCCCTGGAACTCACATTTTCTTCAGCAGCCTGATTTTCATCAGTGGTGCTGGCATGTTCTTCAGTCGGCTGAGCAGATGCTTCAGCCTGAGGAACTTCCTGTTGCGTTGGGGCTGCAACATTTGAGGTGAAGTTATCAGCAAGTCTCACAAAACGAATCTTGGCTCCAAGCCAATCAGCGTGGTATGCGTCAAATTCATTACTGAGTTTCTTGATCTCAGTTTGAATAGTGACAAGTTCTTCAGTTGTCATAGAGACAACGTTTTTCTTCAGATAGCGCTCCTTCTTGTACTGCGCTTTCTTGATCTGCCTGGCCTTCTCAAATTTCCATTTTTCTTCTTGTATGAAGTGGGTCAGCATGTGACTTTGGCCAGGAGTCAGCTTGAATTCAGGCATGGGAGTGTTGGGGTCCTTGTGCCAAACGTCAATGTATTCGAGGATCAACTTTGGATAGTAGTGGCACATTTGTTCCCTTGGCTCTAGCGGCCCTGACTTGCCTATCTCTGATGATTTCAGCAAGTTCATCATCATCAGCTTCGTCTTCTTCAGACGGCACTTGGAAGGCGACCTGCTTCTTCTGAGGACTAGGGCGAGGACCTCGTCCAGCGGTGGCCTTTGTCTTCAGTAGAGAGGGTCCCGCTAAGAAATTTGGTGCAGCTGAGGAACTAGCCGAAGCTCCTGAGGCAATAGAGATGCCTGTAATCCTTTGGCACGTGGCAAGATGCACAGGTGCAGAGGACTTTGTCGGAGCAGCTGAGGACTTGTGAGGAGCTGAGGATTTGGGTGGAACAGGAGCAACATGAGAAGTTGGCCTTGAGGTCTTTGAAGATTCTGGCCATGAGGGCATTGCTGAGGAACTTGGCCTTGAAACCACTGAAGGTGAAGCACTTGGCTTGTGCGCAGGCTTCTTTGACATGGCCTTCTTAGGCTTGACAGAGGCTTCAGCGGCAGCAGCAGCAGCAGCAGAGTCTTCGTTGAATTTTCTCACAGCTTCTTTGGCTTGTTTAGCCAACTTGGCTTGGCGCTTGGCGCATTCATCAGGATAATCCTCACCACGCTTGAGGCTGGTGGGATCAGCTATTTGGCCAGGTGCCAATGGAGGTCTTGGGCATGGAGGATTGAGTGCGAATTTCTTCATGTATTTGGGAGTGACATATCTGTACTCCCTCCACTCTCTAGCCCATCTCCTCTCTATCTTCTGAATGCGCACCTTGCGCTGATTTTTGTCTTCCTCAGGAGGTGTGCAGTACCCAACATATATATCATCAGGGATCTCAAACGCTGTGTTGACCTCAGCCCTCTTTCCTCCTTTCTGTGGTTTCTTACCGTCAACCATTTTCTTCAGTTGAGGAATTTGAACAATTGAATTCTCTGAAGAAGTATGCAACTTTTCTTCGAGGAATGCTGCAAATGAGTTAAGTTGATGAGAACCTAGTGATTCAGCAGCTGACATGAGTACCTGTGAACAGAGTATAGTTACGAGGAATTTGGAGAGGTCATATGCGTTCTCAGAAGGTTTTATAAAGAACAAGTTTGAGGAATTTGACCAGATAAGTCTTGAAGAATTTCACTAAGCGTTCTTAGTCCTAGGTTCCAGAGTTGTACAGATCAGAAATCTGCACAATTGAGGAATCTTGGAAAAAAATTCGCAGCTTAGAGAAATGAATCAAGAACAAATAATATGAGAGGTGTTTTAGTGTGTGAAGATATGAAGAAAAACATCTTTGAAGATTTTGTAGATAATCATTCGAATCAACAAGGGCAGTAGAAGTAACTTTTAATTACCCTAGACAAAGAACACGACAAACAGTGAGGTGGAGAAGTGATGTTCATCTGTGTAGATCTTCCACGCCCTAACTCGGCGGAGGAAGACGGCTACGGCGGCGGCGGAGTGAAGATTTCCGTGGCCGGCACGAGTACGGCGGTGACGAGGTCGAGGCAGTGAAGCTCTTCCTCACCGGCGACGATGAAGTAGCGGCAGCGCTAGGGTTTGAGAAGCTCGAGCTGGAGAGAGGTCGAGTTGAGTAAAAGAAGTGAGGAAGGGGAAGAGGGGTATTTATAGCCATGGTGAAAACCATTCGCCCGAAGAAATTGGACGAACGTGCCCCTGACCCTTCTCATTCGCTTGACATGTGTCACCCACGTACTGAGAGGTGGAGATTGTGTGCAATCGTGAGTGAAAGGATAAGTATATCGTGGGATGTGGAATGGTTTGAGTGGCAAAACCAAAAATTTAGATAAGATAGGTTTTAAAGGTCCGTTCGCAATTTCTTCAGCTAACAAGGACACAGTGAGGATTTTGAACGAGTTTCAAATAGAACGCACATGAAGAACTTGTGAATAGATTGGGTTGAGTTTAGCATAGAGGGGGAAGGGTCCGATCACATTCACTTAGCAGAAAAACCAACTTGAAGAATTAGCAATAAGTGAATGCTGTAGATGACGTAAACTCATATATATATTTATATATATATATGTGTGTGTGTATGTATATATATATAGCCAATGTAGAAAAACGACGGAAACAGTGAAGACAATGCAAAGTTGAAGAATATGAACAATTGAGGAATTTCAACTTTTGGTGGTGGCGTGACCCACCGTATAAGAATGATGATTTCAGACACCGCGTACAATTATCGTAGGGTTCTGAGAATCAATTCTTCGTTAATTTCTTCACACTTAGAGTGTTATTCTTCATTGATTGAAGAAAAACGTTTCTTCATGTGTTGCACATCTAAGTCATCAATTTCGCATAAGTGTTAGGATGAGTGTCCTTTTCAAAGAACATTCAAAGATTCTAGGATATTTAGCTCACACCGCAACTTGCTAAATCTCTTCTCATCCAAGGGATTTGTGAAGATATCGGCTAGTTGTTCTTCAGTCTTCACATGCTCAATAGAAACGTTGCCCTTCAACACATGATCATGAAGAAAATGATGAAGAATCTGAATGTGCTTAGTCTTCGAGTGCTGAACTGGGTTGTGAGCAATCTTGATGACACTCTCATTGTCACAGAAGAGAGGCACATTCTTCATGTTGACGCCTTAGTCCTTGAGAGTTTGCTTCATCCATAGCAATTGAGCACAGCAAGAACCAGCGGGAATGTACTCAGCTTCAGCAGTAGATAGTGATACGCAGTTCTGTTTCTTCCAGGGCCAACAGACCAAAGATCGTCCGAGGAAATGACATGTACCAGATGTTGACTTGCGGTCCACACGATCACCAGCATAGTCAGAGTCAGAATATCCAATGAGGTCAAAAGCCGAGCCCTTGGGGTACCATAATCCAAGTGTTGGTGTGTGAGTTAGATATCGAAGAATATGCTTCACAGCCTTATGGTGTGATTCCTTCGGTGTAGCTTGAAATCGGGCACACATGCAAACACTAAGCATTATATCTGGCCTAGATGCACATAAGTACAATAAAGAGCCAATCATGGAGTGGTATACCTTATGATCAAAGTCAATACTATTTTCATCAGTGCACAGATGGCCATTTGTGGGCATAGGAATTTTGATGCCTTTGCAATCTTGCATGCCGAATTTCCTCTGTACATCCTTGAGGTATTTCTCCTGAGATATGAATATGCCATTGCATTGTTGACGAATTTGAAGACCTAGGAAGAATTTCAACTCTCCCATCATAGACATTTGATATTCTTCACTCATCATGTAGGCAAATTCATCACTATAATGTTGGTCAGTACAACCAAAGATAATATCATCAACATATATTTGGCACACAAACAATTCACCATCATAAGATTTAGTGAAAAGGGTAGGGTCAAGTGAACCGGGTTTGAAGCCTTTCTTCATGAAGAATTCCTTCAAGGTATCATACCACGCCCGTGGGGCCTGCTTGAGACCATAGAGGGCCTTGTTGAGTCTGAAGACTTTGTCAGGATTCTTTGGATCTTCAAAACCTGGGGGTTGAGCAACATATACTTCTTCCTCAAGCTTACCATTGAGGAATGCACTTTTCACATCCATTTGATATAAAGTGATATCATGATGGTTAGCATAAGCAAGTAATATGCGAATAGCCTCAAGTCTAGCAACAGGTGCAAAAGTTTCATCGAAATCAATTCCATCAACATGTGTGTAGCCTTGAGCTACAAGCCATGCCTTATTCCTCACCACAAGGCCATTTTCATCTTGCTTGTTGTGGTAGATCCACTTTGTGCCAATGATATTGTGCTTGCGAGGATTTGGACGTTTGACCAGTTCCCAGACATTGTTGAGCTCGAACTGATGTAATTCTTCTTGCATGACATGAATCCACTCAGGCTCCAGAAATGCTTCATCTACCTAGTGGGCTCTGTGATAGAGACAAAATCATAGTGCCCACAAAAGTTAGATAAATGTGAAGCTTTTGAGCGTGTGAGAGGACCTGGCACTTTGATGTCATTGATGATCTTTTCAACTTGCACTTCTTTTGCAATGCGAGGATGAGCTGGTTGTCGTTGAGGAATTTGATCAGCATTCTCCTCAGCACCATTTTCTTCAATATTTTCTTCAGGTGCATTAGCTCGACGTTCTTCATGTTCTGGAATGAATTCTTTAGCAGATTCTTCGGTAGGAATGACATCCTCAGTAGCCTTGAACTTGATAGTTTCCTCAGGTGCTGGTTCATCTATCACAGTAGGTAGGTGCTCTCTTTGCGAGCCATTAGTTTCATTGAACCGCACATCTACAGTTTCAACAACCTTGTGAAGAACGTTGTTGAAGACTCTATAGGTGTGCGAGTCCTTTCCATAACCAAGCATAAAACCTTCATGTGCTTTCGGTGCAAATTTTGAGTTGTGATGAGGATCTCTAATCCAACATTTAGCACAGAAGACTTTGAAATAACTTACATTGGGTTTCTTATCAGTGAGGAGTTCATAGGCAGTCTTCTTGAAGAATTTGTGAAGATATACTCTATTGATGATGTGGCACGCAGTATCAATTGCCTCAATCCAGAACCGACGAGGCGTTTTGTATTCATGAAGCATAGTGCGAGCCATCTCAGCAAGAGTCTTGTTCTTGCGCTCCACGACACCGTTCTGCTGAGGAGTATAAGGAGCACATAACTCATGAGTAATACCAAGTTCATCAAGATAGTCATCTAGACCAGAATTCTTGAACTCAGTTCCATTGTCACTTCTAATGTGCTTGATCTTCACACCAAAGTTGGTTGAAGCCCTCGAGGAAAATCGTTTGAAGACTTCCTGCACTTCATGTTTGTAAGTAACAATGTGTACCCATGTGTATCGAGAGTAATCATCAACAATAACAAAGCCATATTGAGAGGCCTCATTTGAAACTGCAGAATAATGGTTAGGACCGAATAGATCCATGTGAAGCAATTCAAATGGACGAGTGGTGGTCATGATAGTCTTCGCTGGATGCTTAGCCTTCGTCATTTTCCCAGCTTCACAGGCTCCACATAGGTGATCCTTGAGGAATTTGACATTCTCAATGCCGATGACATGCTTCTTCTTTGCAAGCGTGTGCAAATTCCTCATGCTTGCATGACCAAGTCGCCGATGCCAGAGCCAGCCTTCTGAAGCTTTTGCAAGTAGGCACACGGCTGGTTGTGGTCCTGTAGAGAAATCAACAATATACAGGTCTCCTCTCCTAAAGCCTTCGAAGACTTTGGAATTGTCAGCTTCCATAACCACAACACAACGGTACTTGCCAAAGACAACAACCATATCAAGATCACAAAGCATTGAGACAGACATGAGGTTGTATCCTAAGGACTCGACAAGCATGACTTTGTCCATGTGTCGATCCTTTGTGATCGCAACCTTACTAGACCCAATACCTGACTTTTGCCTTTGTCGGCAAAGATGATATGCTTTAGATGCGACGGAGTTAATGGAGCATCCATCAATAGATTCTTGTCACCAGTCATGTGATTTGTACATCCACTATCGAGGACCCACTCCGTGGCTTTGGGTTGATCATCCTGTAGATGAATTAGTGCAGCTTACGAACTCATATACTTCATCAGTGAAGAATATGACATCAACTCATCAGATCAATTTCATCAAGCAATAGACCAGATAAAGAAGTATGAGGACGTGAGAAATGAAAGTTCATTTCTTCATGATTAGCCTGCGTCCTATTAGGCAAACTCAGGTCTCCAGTAAATTCTTCAGACGATTACGTACGTCTGGAGACCTGACCCTGCATAAGAGATTAGTTCTTTTTCTTCACCACCCACATCTCAAGGGGTGGCAAAGAGTTCATCACTCTGCGCGCTCCATACGAGAAAGGTGGCATAGAAGCCAGTCCATTTCGTTTCACATAAGAGGAGTTAGGATAAGCATATGAATAAGCAGAGAAATTCTTCGAGGACTTATGAACATGATGATTAGAAGAATAATGCTCATATTCATAGCCCTTAGCTCTTCCCTGCGAAATAGAGTTGTTAGCACGATGATACTCATATGAGGACTTGGATCCATATGAAGAATTTGGTCCGTATGAAGAATTTGCTCTGGGGTTCCTATTCTTCACAGGTGGTGTCCTGAGGAAATTTACCTGAAGACTTTCAAGGCACTTTTTGGGAACCCAGATTTTCTTCATAAGGGAACCGTTCCTGCAGTTAGTGCCAACATATCTAGCAAATACTTCACCATTCTGATTTTTGAACAGTTTATAGTTGGAGTCAAATGACTCATCATCAGAACGAGGAGATTCACAAGCAAATCCAGATAAGTTAGATGGATCAACTGGAGGTCCCTTTGCAGCAACCCATGTAGTTTTGGGGTACTGCTTAGTCTTCCAATATGTACCATCTGCATTGAGTTTCCTCTCAAAGGCAATACCCTCTTTCCTAGGGTTCCTGTTGAGGATTTTCTTTTTAAGCACATCACAAAGAGTCTGATGCCCTTTGAGGCTTTTGTACATGCCTGTCATGTACAATTCCTTCAGCCCTGCATCATCAGTGATACTAGCAGTGCCCTCAGATGAGGAATTAGTGATAGCAGAGGCAGATGAAGAATTTGAAACATTAACAGCATTTGAACATTCAGGTGAAGAATTAGCATATTCATGTTCAATGCACTTCAAGCATGGAGGGACAAATTCTTCCTAAGAAGCGCTGATTTGTTGAGCAAGTAATGAATCGCGCTCCTTCTGAAGATTTTCATAACTCACTCTTAGCTTTTCAAGATCTTGCTTTCTTTGAAGAAATTCATAAGAAAGCTTCTCATGATCAGTTAAGAGAGTGTTATGATGACCTTGAAGGTTGTCAAACCTAGTCTGAAGTCTCTGAAGATTTTCAGTCAAGGCTTTAGTGCGATCCATTTCTTCACCCAACATATCATCACTTTTGTCTAGCATGTTTTGAACCTTTTCAAAAGCCCTTTGTTGTTTTACAGCAATCTTAGCAAGTTTAGAATAGCTGGGATTAAGGTTTTCATCAGATTCATTCTCACTTGTTTCAGAGGAGGTATATTTGAGTACCTTGGCACCCTTTGCCATGAAGCAATAGGTGGGAGCGTAGTCATCATCGCCTTCATCAGCCTTGTTGGTGAGATCATTTTCTTCAGCGTTGAAGATAGACTTGCTGACGAATGCAGTAGCGAGGGCTAGGCTTGCCACTCCTAATTCAGACTCCTCAGATGCCTCCTCTTCCTCATTTTCTTCAGATTCAGCCTTAGAGTCCATTTCCTTGCCAATGAATGCCCTAGCCTTCTTGGAGCTGCTCTTCTTGTGAGATGAGGATTTTGATGATGAAGATTTTGAGGATTTCTTCTTTTTCTTTGCATCATCAGAACTGTAATCCTTGTATTTCTTCTTCTTCAATTCCTTTTCCCACTAAGGATAATCTTGAATGTAATGTCCAGGTTTCTTGCATTTGTGACAGAGCCTCCTCTTGTAGTCACTGGATGAGGAATCATTGCTCCTTGAGGGTCTTCCAAAGCGACCACGTCTTGAGAACTTTTGGAACTTCTTCACCAGCAGTGCTAGCTCATGGCTTAGTTCTTCAGGATCACCAAGGCTGCTACCAGAGTCTTCATCATCGGACTCAGATACTGCCTTGGCCTTCAGTGCACGTGATCTGCCATAGCTCAAACCATAGAGATCTCTTTTTTCAGCAAGTTGGAACTCATGAGTATTTAGCCTCTCGAGAATATCAGCAGGATCAAGTGACTTGTAATCAGCACGTTCTTGTATCATCAATGCCAGAGTGTCAAATGAGGAATCAAGCGATCTCAGCAATTTCTTCACCACCTCATGGTCGGTGATGTTAGTGGCACCAAGTGCTTGAAGCTCATTTGAGATGTCAGTGAGGCAATCGAAGGTTTGTTGAACATTTTCGTTGTCGAGTCTTTTGAAGCGGTTGAAGAGATTGCGAAGAACATCAACTCGAGAGTCACGCTATGTTGAGACTCCTTCATTCACTTTGGACAGTATATCCCAGATAAGCTTAGCAGTTTCCAAAGCACTCACTCTTCCATACTGTCCTTTTCTCAGATGGCCACATATGATATTCTTCGCTTGATAATCGAGTTGCTTGAATCTCTTCACATCAGCAACATTCAGAGAAGGTGTGACTGAGGGAACACCATTTTCCACAACATACTAGAGATCGTTATCAATTGCCTCAAGATGCATTCGCATCTTGTGTTCTTCCATTAGGGGTAGTCCGTCCCATCGGAGGTAGGACACCCAGCAGAGACCTTGATCATACCAGCGGTCGACATAACTAAAACTCCAGGCGGTTAAACCAAAATCACACAGAACAAGGGAGTACCTTGCTCTGATACCAATTAAAAGTGCGTTATATTGACTAGAGGGGGTGAATAGGCGATTTTTATGAATTCTTCATTGAGGATTTTGCCGGCGAGGAAATTCCTTAGTGAAGAACTACTAGCAGCGGAATAAGTACTCAGAAGTAAACATAACTAAAGACACGCATAGTCATCATGATGAAATGAGGACAAGCATAGAGTACTGAAAGCGTAAACACATGATAACACATGATGAAGACAAACAGACTGAAGAGATTGAACTGAGGAAATTGAGAAAATCTTCAGTCAAAGTCTTCAAGCACAGATATGAACAAGCACACAACACAGTTATGAGGAAATGAAGGAGTTGAGAAAATAGAACCAGTAAGCCTGGTGAAGACAATGATTTGGTAGACCAATTCCAACTGCTGTCTCAGTTATACGTCTGGTTGGAGCGGCTGAGTATTTAAACTCGAGGACACACAGTCCTGGACACCCAGTCCTGAACACACAGCTCAGAACACCAACTCCTCACCATATTCTCCTTGACCTAAGGTCACACAGACCTCGCCCAATCACTCGTGGTAAGTCTTCAGGCGACTTCCAAACCATCACAAACTTGGTCACTCGGCGACCCACAATTCCTCTTGGATGCTCTAGACCATGACGCCTAACCGTCTGGAAGAAGCACAATCTTCAAAGGTAACAAGCGTCGGATCCACGCAGGATCAATCTCTTTAGTGATGCTCAATCACTTGGGGTTTGTAGGTTTTTGGGTTTGGGTTTTTTCTCACTTGATGATTTTCGCTCAAAGTCCTCGGAGGATGGGTTGCTCTTAAATGACAAGTGTCAGTTTCTCTCGGAGCAGCCAACCAGCTAGTGGTTGTAGGGGGCGGCTATTTATAGCCTAGGGAGCATCCCGACATGATAAGACATAAATGCCCTTCAATGATATGACCGTTAGGTGGATAGATATTTTGGGACAGCTGGCGCATAGCACAGCAACGGTCGGAATTTTGAGTAGCAAAATCCTCAGGGCTATCATGTTCCTCACTGTGTAGGTAATCCGCACTGGCGAATTCCTAACTCCTCAGTCAGAACAAATTCCTCAAAGATCAGAAGAACTTCGTCTCTATCACTGAAGAATATGACTGGACTGTATGAGATTTCCAATGGCTTCACTCGAAGGGATTGGTAGGTGTAGGATTTTGAGTTGAGCATCACATGGAAATTTTTCCTTAGTATTTCCTCGACCCCCTTTAACAGTACGGTGTTTCCTATGACTCAAGAAAGAGAAAATGAAACTATGAAAACAAAAGTCTTCACGCTTCATGTTCCTCGAATGAATACCAAGTATTCAAGGTCACACCAATTTCTTCACTTTCAAAGTCTTCAGAAATCCAAAGTCTTCAGTCGAAGAACTTCATTTTTAGGGGTCGACTTTCTCTGTAAATATCAAACTCCTCATAGACTTATAAACCTGTGTACACTCACAAATGCATTAGTCCCTTAACCTATAAGTCTTCAATACACCAAAATCACTAAGGGGCACTAGATGCACTTACACAAATCTTAGTTGTTATTTCAAAGCAAACATCAGTTGCTAACTACCCTTTGCGCGGTTTCCAGCTTCAGATCTGCCATCCCACTGCCACGGTCAACACTGTACTCATCATGCTTATGTTTTCCCCATTTTATGATGACCACAATCAGCCTACGTGGTTCGTGTCGTAATAGCACTGCTCCACCCATCGAGCTAAACAAGCTTAGTTGTACAATTCATATGTGATATTATTGCTGATATTAGTAAAACTGAGAGATGTTTAATTGGTTAGCTAAATGTTCCTACTTTAGTTTCGAAATGCATGTGAGCCACATATGGAGAGACCGGAAAGAATAGTATTTCTCTGTGCTCTCTGGTTCATCATGGGTGGCCAACCGACATTGTATTGAAAGACTTGTAATATCTTCAATCTTCTTGCTCTTCTGCTCTTCTTTAAGATGATCCTCTTCTCTTGCAGTCGACTGGTCAGGTAGAGTTGTTCTCCCTTAGTATATTTTGAATCTGTCAGGTCAGGTCGACTTGTTCTTCTTTACTATATGTTGAAGCTATCATCTGCGAAGTGTCGTCACTTCTGGAGCTCTCATATTTTGAGTAGTAGTCCACATTATATTAATGCACACAACAAATTACAGCATGCATGGCATCTTTTAAAAGAATTGCAGAGATAGCACAAAGGGGTTTACATGGAGGCAGTATTGGATTAGAATCACTTCTGCATTACGAAGAAAATCTCACTTGTTTTTATGTTTTCATGAATGTCAGATATTGAACATTATCAAAATGAATATGATAATGGGTGCACGAGAGGAATATTGCGGAACGATCCACTGGCTAACAAACTTGGCATGGTGGAGGATGGCATATCTTATTCACCCATCAAGGTGCTTGCTCTAACTTTGCAAAGTTGTATTGGTCGCACATATTTTGCATCTGACCTCTTGAATTACTTCTACTTTGTTACACCATCTGCTTAGTTTAAGCATCATATATGAGTATATGCCATACCTATCCATTTTCTATACCTATTCCATGTGTCGTCACACTATGTTTTTCTAGTCAAATGTTGTTCTTTCGTAATAGATGTCCAAAATGAAGAGGGTGAGTGCAGATCCTCAAGGAGTACAAACTAGGTATTTGGAAAAGGTAGTGATACCTGTTAAATCCGATAGATCAGCAGCCACAGAAAACACAGGCCCAACTGTACCACACTTTACCCCTACTCCGGTGGCCAAACCCCTATTAGAACTGCTGGGAGCCCAGCGTCAGGTACTGTCTATGATATCAATTCAAAATTTGAACTCCTAAATTTCTGCTTGTGCCTTACCTTCTCTCTTGTATGAAAAATAATTTCAGATGAATCTCCTTGCTCAAAGGATCATACGATCTCAAAACAATAATGGGCTCTGCATTGCTCTTGTCAGTACCTCTCTCCCTTTTGCCTTGTAGCGTTGTACTTAATTAATTGCTATTTGATTATGTATCATCAGTCTGCACCTGAGCTTCATTATCCTCTGTTTCTTCCAATATTATTTGATCTATATTTACTCTTTGCAAAATGTAGAATAATGGCAACACTTATAAAGAATTTTCTTTGGGGAGTTTATTGAATTATCCTTCCATCAACATGGAGAAGGGCTTTGTCCAGCCCGTGTTAACATGTAATGTAAGTTCATCCTTCTCAAGCCTTCAAACTTTGTTCTAGTATAGATTTGGATAGGCATCATTTCATCCACTGATGTTTGCTTTGCTGTTTACATCTGATTGGATGTTTGCAACAACTACCATTTTCAAATTGTAGTTGTAAAAACATGTTCCTTATGCAGAACAGATCCATTTATTTGCTTATATAACTGTGAAACCTGTTATGTGTCTCCTTGTTTCTCTTTCAGACTCGTATCTCTTACGCCAGGCAGAACTTTAGGGAAGATAGTGAGCCAAACCATCTTAAGGACATCGAGATGACCCCAAGGTCCTGTCTTGATGAAGACAGTGAGTTGAAGCTACTCACCAGCAGGTGTGAGACAACCTCTGTGCAGTCGCTGCCTCAATCAGTTCGACTTCTTTAGTCTCAACTTAAAGCAGAAAGGCTTGCTTCAGCTCAGCTCCGACTTGAAGTCAAAGATGCAATGAAGATGTCAGAGGACTGTCATGCGCACCATCATGCCTTAAATCTAGTGTTGATGCATCTATTGTTGACACAACTGAGGTCTACTTAGCTTCTTCAGCTGTTTGGGGGGGCGACCTGGCCAGGCCTAGTGCCTTCTGAAGTGCTCTCAGTTTTGTATATTCTTTTGTCGGCGCATTTATTTGCACTGGTGGCGAACTTTGATGCCCAGTGGATGTAATATGTGTGATAGCCGTGATAGCCTAGCGTAAGTTGCTTTCTTATTTATTTCCTTGTTGTCTTGTTTATTTGTTTGCTTGTAGTCATTGCAGTTCTTTTTCGCGGTTTGCTAGTGGCTGCAATAACCTATTTTTTAAAACTAGGCCACAATAACCATGGGCTAATATTTACTGTAGTGACACTGGGCCTCCTACGGGCCGTAGAAACAGTGGGCCTTCTACGGGCCGTAGAAACAGTGGGCCTTCTATGGACCGTAGAAACAACGGGCCTTATACGGGTCCTAGAAACAATGGGCCTTCTACGGGCCGTATCATCAATGGGCCTTATACGGGCAGTATGATCGATTGGCCAAACATGGGCCAATAACAGGCCGCATTATGGTCGTAAACGGGCTAGAGTTGGAATCGTCCGTTCATGGGCCGACCATAACGGGCCATCGTTAATAGGCCATATTTGATGACGCTATGAAAACGACCTAACGTATTAACGGACCACAAACGGGCTGACTGTAACCACGGGCTGAATTTGGCCCACAACCAGAAAATGACAGTAACGGGTCGTAAGTAAACGAATGCTGGAAATGAGCCCAAGAATAAATGGGCTCTGAGAAGGCCGAAAGATAACATGGGCTGGAAATGGCCCAACGGAATAACGGGTCATTAATGGGTATAAAGTGATACACTGTTCATTACGGGCCAGTTTCACCACGGGTCGTTAATGGGTGTAAAGTGATACATTGTTCATTACGGGCCAGTTTCACCACGGGCCGTTAATAGGCCAAGAGTTACATAGGGCCTCATATGGGCCGAAAGACGTCATGGGCCAGAAGTGAAAATGGGCAGGAATCATATTGGGTGGCCCAGATGATGCTACTGGGCCTAATTCGGATAGGGCGTAACGGGCCTTGGGTTAGCGGGCTGTAAATGGGCTATATGCGAACAGGTCGTTAACAGGCTTTACATGGGCCGGCCCGCCACCTTTTGACCAAGTCAAACGGGCCAGCCTTTTCACAGGAATGGGCCTCTGTTGGGCCATGCCACGTGTCGACGTATCATAGGCGCCTTATGTCCAATGAGTGGATGACATCTGTCCCAACGATGAGCCGACACGTGTTTCCTCCAGCCAATGATGATTTTACACGTGGAAAATCCCCATTGGTCGGGGCTGTTAACGGGTTATCAGATCCAAAACCCGACCCGATAGCTTACCGGCGTACCGTTATGGTGGATGCCACGTGTCGGTCACCCTTGACGAAAGCACTTCTGTGACGCGGGATTTATTGTCATGGAAGTGGACACTTCCGTGATGATAATTTTGGTAATGTCATGGAACACTTCTACGACAGCACATGTATGACTATCTTGATTCTGTCATAAAATCGTCATGGATGTACATGCATGACAGAAAATGCGACCTACTGTGACAAACACGTATCATCACGGAAGTGTATTTTTTTTATAGTGTCTAGCCTTCTTGGCAGCTTCATGGTCGTACTTGACTTTCCAGAAATCAGATCTAGCCTGCAGATGAATAAACAAAGACGAAAGATCAGGCAGGTACTTAACACGACTGGGAAAAATACAAAGAAGGAGGTCAGAGAATTTTTACCTCTAGCGTCGGGTTAAGTTTGCAGAAGGGGTTTAACCCGACTTTACTGGAGTCTTCATATTTTCCGTTTACCAGAAGGTTTGACATTGCAACAATATCTTCTTCGGGTAATTGGACGGAGCTGTGAAGAAGAGAATCATTTGGGCCTCCGCCATATTCACACATCATTTTTGATCGGCGGCTTAGAGGGATGACCCGCCATGAGACCCAGCAGCGGGTCAAGTCAACTCCGGTTAGGCCGTTCCCTAATAAGGCGTTAATCCTTTTGATTGATGGGATCAGCTTCTTGCGTTCGACAGCAGTAAGCTTGTCAGGGAGCATGAATTTGGAGTCAAGACGCTCGGCGCGATAACCCGGCAGTGGCTTCTCGTCTGCTGGTGAAGTGTCTTGACAATAGAACCAAGTCTGGTTCCAGTCTTTTGGATGACTCGGCAAGACTATAAGGGGGAAGATAGCACCCTATCAACGCTGAATGGAGATGCCTCCAAGCTCCAAGCTAAGGCCGTTGGTGCACTCGTTCTGCCGGTTCAGATAAAAATACTCTCTAAAGAGTTCCACGGTCGGCTCTTCCTGAAGGTACACCTCACAGAGCACTTGGAAGTTGCAAATATTGGATATGGAATTGGGCCCGATATCTTGAGGGTGGAGTTTGAAAAAATGGAGGACATCTTTGAAGAACTTTGAGCCGGGCGGTGAAAAGCCACGGTTCATGTGGTCAGTAAAGACAATGACTTCACCATCTCTTGGATTGGGCCGTTCTTCGTCCGGGTCAGGTGCACGGTAAGACATGACATTTTTTCCTAGCAAAAATCCTATGGAGAAGAACTCCTTCAAACGTTCCTCATTTACGGCTGAGGGAACCCAGTTGCAGACAGTCGGCGCTTTGGACGGCATGGTGTTCAAAAACATACTGAAAGGAAGGTAACATGTCGGTTCAATTCAATTAATATGATGAAAGTAAAAGATGATACAGGGGAGTAATGGCGGCCTAATTAAGGGCTAATGTCATATAAGGAAAAGTAAGCCGGCACAGTACGCCTCCATGACTACAGACATTTGAGAAATACCAGCGGCAGAATTGGTTAAGTATGGAGACAAACAGGTTTCTTAACTTCTGGATATTAATATGGATCAAATGGCCGTTCAAAATGAAAAACTTCCTAGACCTAAAAATATAGCTCAGATGAGTTCATCAGTTCTAAATGCGGCCCTTGTACCAGAAAAAGGGGTCTACAAATGTCAAAAGTAGGCACCAAACAGCTAGCGCGTAAGCATACATCTCTTTTGGATCAAGAGGAGGAGGCAGTGGAAGGACTATGAAGAAACCGTGAAGAACTATGAAGAACATGCGGAAAACCTAGAAGTTTTGAATGCGGATCTTAGGAACAAGAAAACAAGAACTTACGGCTACCGATCCTCCAAGGAAGATCGCCGCCGTTCTCTGAACCAGGTCTGGTTGATGCAGCGGCCAAGGTCGGTGACGAGGTGCTCTAGGACGGCGGCGGGGTTCGAGCTGTAGTGGAGTTGCGAGAGGAAGAAGATGAAGAAGAGAGAGGAATGAGAAAAGACCAGGGCGTGCCTATTTATAAGGAAATAAGCGAACATGCAGGCACGAAAATCGAGGAAGAGCCGAATAATGGTTATCTAACTAGATGGACGCCTCGATTCTCGGAAGGCATTAAAGATGAAGATCCGTTGGGAGATGACGTCATAAAAGTTTTTCGTGTTTTCCAGAGATGATGTCATGGCGGGTTACAAAAACCTCTGCAGAGAAGATGGATTTTGTCTAAGTATTGAAAATTGACAAAGAACAAAGTTCGAAGTCAACCTGGGGCCTAATGTTGGGGATATAACTATCAGTTATGACCCGCCCAGGAGGGTCCGGGTCAACCCCAATGGTGGGTCACAAAGGAAGCCCAGTAAACACTCAAGGCGGTAGTTTATTAAACCTTATAGAAGGCCTAAAGACCCGGAGGCGGCTTAAGGCCCAACATTGTAAACCACCGTATATAAGGGAAGACTTGTAAGGAAAGGCATGTAAAAGAAGTCACCGAGCCGGACACATTTTATGAGCCGGCCGGGACTCTGTAGGCCACCAGGCGTCAACCCATGTATGTAAGGGGATGACCCGGTGGCGGCCTAGGGCAAGAAACAACAGATCGAGAGCCAAGCCGGCGAACTAGCCTCTTGGTGATCGAAACCCCAGCAATACCAACACAACTAGACGTATGCTTTTACCTTCATTGTAAGGGGCCAAACTAGTATAAAATCTCTCGTGTCCTTTGTCCCGATTAAACCTTTAAGCTTCCTAGTTGCGATGGCCCTACGACTATGTCCTTCCGCTAGGACATCTGCCGTGACAATTCCACGACAAAAGGTATATTTGATATAGAGATTATTGATGTGTACTTTACTAGTGTTCATAGTAACCCCTAGGTATTTGATACCGGTTCAGTTGCAAATATTAGTAACTCAAAACAGGAGTTGCAAAATGAACATAGACTAGTTGAGGGCGAAGTGATGTTGTGTGTTGGAAGAGATTCCAAGGTTGATAAGATCACCATCACATACTCCCTCTACCTTCGGGATTAGTGTTGAACCTAAATAAATGTTATTTGGTGTTTGCATTGAGCATGAATATGATCGGATCATGTTTATTGAGATACAGTTATTCATTTCAGTCAGAGAATAATTGTTGTTCTGTTTACATGAATAAAAACTTCTATGGTCATACACCCAATGTAAATGGTTTATTGAATCTCGATCGTAGTGATACATATATTCATAATATTGATGCCAAAAGATGCAAAGTTGATAATGATAGTGCAACATATTTGTGGCACTGCCGTTTAGGTCATATTGCTGTAAAGCGCATGAAGAAACTCCATGCGGATGGACTTTTGGAATCACTTGATTATGAATCATTTGATGCTTGCAAACCATGCCTCATGGGCAAGATGACTAAGACTCCGTTCTCCGGAACAATGGAGCAAGCAAATAAGTTACTGGAAATAATACATACCGATGTATGCAGTCCAATGTGTGTTGAGGCTCGTGGAGGGTATCGTTATTTTCTGACCTTCACAGATGATTTGAGCAGATATGAGTATATCTACTTAATGAAGCACAAGTCTGAAACGTTTGAAAAGTTCAAAGAATTTCATAGTAAAGTGGAGAATCATCGTAACAAGAAAATAAAGTTTCTATGATCTGATCGCAGAGGCGAATATTTGAGTTACGAGTTTGGCCTTCATCTAAAACAAAGTGGAATAATTTTCACAACTCACACCACCTGGAACACCACAGCGTAATGGTGTGTCTGAATGTCATAACCATACTTTATTAGATATGGTGCAATCCATGATGTCTCTTATCGATTTACCACTATCGTTTTGGGATTATGCATTAGAGACAACTGCATTCACGTTAAATAGGGCACCATCTAAATCCGTTGAGACGACACCATATGAACTGTGGTTTAGCAAGAAACCTAAAGCTGTCGTTTCTTAAAGTTTGGGGTTGTGATGCTTATGTGAAAAAGTTTCAACCTGATAAGCTCGAACCCAAATTGGAGAAATACGTCTTCATAGGATACCAAAGGAACCTGTTGGGTACACCTTCTATCACAGATCCGAAGGCAAGATATTCGTTGCTAAGAATGGATCCTTTCTAGAGACGAAGATTCTCTCGAAGGAAGTGAGTGGGAGGAATGTAGAACTTGATGAGGTAATTGTACCTTCTCCCAAATTGGAAAGTAGTTCATCACATAAATCAGTTCCCGTGAATCCTACACCAATTAGTAAGGAAGCTAATGATGATGATCATGAAACTTCAGATCAAGTTACTACCGAACCTCGTCGGTCAACCAGAGTATGGTCTGCACCAGAGTGGTACGGTAATCCTTTCCGTAAGTCATGTTAACCTATGAACTATGAGGAAGCGATGATGAGCCCAGATTATGCGAAATGGCTTGAGGCCATGAAATCTGAGATGGGATCCATGTATGAGAACAAAGTATGGACTTTGATTGAGTTGCTCGATGATCAGCGAGACAATGAGAATAAATGGATCTTCAAGAGGAAGACGGACGCTGACGGTAGTGTTACTATCTACAAAGCTCGAATTGTCACAAAAGGTTTTCGACAAGTTCAAGGTGTTGACTACGATAAAAATTTATCACTCGTAGCGATGCTTGAGTCTGTCTGAATCATGTTAGCAATTGCCACATTTTTTGAAATCTAGAAAATGGATGTCAAAACTACATTCCTTAATGGATTTCTGAAAGAAGAGTTGTATATGATGCAACAAGAAGGTTTTGTCAATCCTAAAGGTGCTAACAAAGTGTGCAAACTCCAGCGATCCATCTATGGACTGGTGCAAGCATCTCGGAGTTGGAATATACACTTTGATAAGGTGATCAAAGCATATAGTTTTATACAGACTTGCGGTGAAACCTATTTATATGAAAGTGAGTGGGAGCACTACAGCCTTTCTGATAAGTATATGTGAATGACATATTGTTGATCGGAAATGATGTAGAATTTTCTGGAAAGCATAAAGGAGTGTTTGAAAGGAGATTTTCAAAGAAAGACCTCGGTGAAGCTGCTTACAAATTAAGCATCAAGATCTATAGATGTAGATCAAGACGCTTGATAAGTTTTTTCAATGAGTACATACCTTGAAAGTTTTTTGAAGTAGTTCAAAATGGAACAGTCAAAAAGGAGTTCTTGCCTAAGTTGTAAGGTATTAAGTTGAGTAAGACTCAAAACCCGACCACGGCAAAAGATAGAGAAAATGAAAGTCATTCCCTATGCCTCAGCCATAGGTTCTATAAAGTATGCCATGATGTGTTGTGTACCTTGCCATGAGTTTGGAAAGGGGGTACGATAGTGATCCAGGAGTGGATCACTGGACAGCAGTCAAAGATATCCTTAGTTGCCTAAGAGGACTAAGGATATTTTTCTCGGTTATGGGGGTGATAAAGAGTTCATCGTAAAGAGTTACGTCGATACAAGCTTTTACACCGGTCCAGATGACTCTAAGTCTCAATCTGGATACATATTGAAAGTGGGAGCAATTAGCTAGAGTAGCTCCATGAGAATTCTAGACATAGAATATTTGCAAAATACATACGGCTCTGAATGTAAAAGAACCATTGAGTATACTTCTCTCACAAGCAAAACATGATCACACCTTAGTACTCTTTGGGTGTTAATCACATAGCGATGTGAACTAGATTATTGAATCTAGTAAACCCTTTTGGTGTTGGTCACATGACAATGTGAACTATTGGTGTTAAATCACATGACGATGTGAACTAGATTATTGACTCTAGTGCAAGTGGGAGACTGAAGTAAATATGCCCTAGAGGCAATAATAAAGTTGTTATTTATATTTCCTTATATCATGATAAATGTTTATTATTCATGCTATAATTGTATTAACCGGAAACTTAGTACATGTGTGAATACATAGACAAACAGAGAGTCCCTAGTGTGCCTCTACTTGACTAGGTCATTAATCAAAGATGGCTAAGTTTCCTAGCCATGAACATGTGTTGTCATTTGATGAACGGGATCAAATCATTAGATAATGATGTGATGGACAAGACCCATCCGTTGGCTTAGCACTATGATTGTTTAGTTTATTGCTATTGCTTTCTTCCTGACTTATACATGTTCCTATCACTATGAGATTATGCAACTCCCGTATACCGGAGGAACACTTAGTGCTCTATCAAACGTCACAACGTAATTGGGTGATTATAAAGATGCTCTACATGTGTCTCCGATGGTGTTTGTTGAGTTGGCATAGATCGAGATTAGGATCCGTTACTCCGTGTATCGGAGAGGTATCTTTGGGCCCTCTCGGTAATGATCATCACTATAAGCCTTGCAAGTAATGCGACTAATGAGTTAGTTGCGGAATGATGCATTATGGAACGAGTAAAGAGACTTGCCGGTAATGAGATTGAACTAGGTATGAGGATACCGATGATCGAATCTTGGGCAAGTAACATACCAATGAGAAAGGGAACAACGTATGTTGTCATTAAGGTTCGACTGATAAAGATCTTCGTAGAATATGTAGGAACCAATATGGGCATCCAGGTTCCGCTATTGGTTATTGACCAGAGAAATGTCTCGGTCATGTCTACATAGTTCTCGAACTCGTAGGGTCCGCACGCTTAACGTTCGTTGACGATATAGTATTATATGAGTTATGTATGTTGGTAACCGAATGTTGTTAGGAGTTTCAGATAAGATCACGGACATGACGAGGAACTCCGGAATGGTTCGGAGATAAATATTGATATATGGGATAATGGTGTTTGGTCTCCGGAAGGGTTCCGGAATTCACCGAAAGGGGTTCTGGATGTTTCCCGAAATGTTTGGGTACGAGAACACTTTATTTGGGCCAAAGGGGAAAGCCCACAAGGTTTTTGGAAAGTGCAAAAGGAAGTTTTGTGGAGTCCAAGGGCCAGACGCCAGGGTCCCTGGCGTCTGGGTCCAGACGCCGAGAACCCAGGCGTCTGGCCCTAGAGTCCGAGAAGGACTCTTGCCATTCGGGTGAAACCGACTTTGTGAAGGCTTTTACTCCAAGTTTTGACCCCAAGGCTCAACATATAAATAGAGGGGCAGGGCTAGCACCCAAGACATCAAGAATCACCAAGCCATGTGCCGGCAACCCCGTCTCCTCTAGTTTATCCTCCGTCATAGTTTTCGCAGTGCTTAGGCGAAGCCCTGCGGAGATTGTTCTTCACCAACACCGTCACCACGCCTTTGTGCTACCGGAACTCATCTACTACTTCGCCCCTCTTGCTGGATCAAGAAGGCGAGGACGTCATTGAGATGAACGTGTGCTGAACGCGGAGGTGCCGTATGTTTGGTACTTGATCGGGACAGATCGTGAAGGTGTACGACTACATCAACCGCGTTGATAAATGCTTCCGCTTTCGGTCTACGAGGGTACGTAGACATACTCTCCCCTCTCGTTTCTATGCATATCCTAGATAGATCTTGCGTGATCGTAGGATTTTTTTGAATACTACGTTCCCCAACAGTTTCATGCGTAGGTAAGAATGGTTCTTGCTAGAAGCCCGTAGCAGCCACGTAAAACTTGTAAAAACAAAGTAGAGGACGTCTAACTTGTTTTTGCAGGGCATGTTGTGATGTGATATATGTTGATGTATGATATGATCATGTTTTGTAATATCGACAATCGGCAGGAGCCTTAGGGTTGTCTCTTTTTTGTATGAAGTACAAGCGCCATGTAATTGCTTTACTATATCACTATGCGTTAGCGATAGTTGTAGAAGCAATAGTTGGCATGATGACCTCGACGCAATGATGCTACGATGGAGATCAAGGTGTCGAGCCAGTGACGATGGAGATCATGACGATGCTTTGGAGATGGAGATCAAAAGCACCAGATGATGATGGTCATATCATGTCACATATTTTGATTGCATGTGATGTTTATCCTTTATGCATCTTATTTTGCTTAGAACGGTGGTAGCATTATAAGATGATCCCTTCACTTAATTTCAAGATAAAGTGTTCTCCCTAAGTATGCACCATTGCTACAGTTGGTCGTTTCAAGACACCACGTGATGATCGAGTGTGATAGACTCTACGTTCACATACAATGGGTGTAAGGCAGTTTTACACATGTAGAATACTTGGGTTAAACTTGACGAGCCTAGCATGTACAGGCATGGTCTTGAAACACTCGAGACCGAAAGGTCGAACATGAGTCATATAGTAGATATGATTGTCGGTGTCAAAACCGGCGGATCTCGGGTAGGGGGTCCCGAACTGTGCGTCTAAGGCGGATGGTAACGGGAGGCAGGGGACACAATGTTTACCCAGGTTCGGGCCCTCTTGATGGAGGTAATACCCTATTTCCTGCTTGATTGATCTTGATGATATGAGTATTACAAGAGTTGATCTACCACGAGATCGTAGAGGCTAAACCCTAGAAGCTAGCCTATGATTATGATTGATGTCGTCCTACGGACTAAACCCTCTGATTTATATAGACACCAGAGGGGTCTAGGGTTACACAGAGTCGGTTACAAGGGAGGAGATCTACATATCCGAATCGCCAAGCTTGCCTTCCATGCAAAGGAGAGTCCCACCCGGACACGGGAAGAAGTCTTCAATCTTGTATCTTCATAGTCCAACATTCCGGCCAAAGTATATAGTCCGGCTGTCCGAGGACCCCCTAATCCAGGACTCCCTCAGTAGCCCCTGAACCAGACTTCAATGACGATGAGTCCGGCGCGCAGATTGTCTTCGGCATTGCAAGGCGGGTTCCTTCTCCGAATACTCCCTAGAAGATTTTGAACACAAGGATCGTGTCCGGCTCTGCAAAACAAATTCCACATACCACTGTAGAGAGTACAATATTCCACAAATCCAATCCACCGACAACTTTTCCTAACGTGACACCATGCCATGATCCGGTCTTTATTCGAACCGTTCTCCCTAACCAGCTACTGCGCATGTCGCGAGGCGGTTTTATGGGCATGTCTTATCGAAGCAGAGATCGTGTCCCCCTATCTCGGGATTCTCATCAATACGGGTATGGGTAATCCAACCGCATCTTTAGGGGGTCCAGATTGCTTGGGGAATAAGCGAGTTTACCAGGCAAGTGGGGAGGCGCTGGATCCCTGTCGCCTTTATAAGGAGATAAGGACTCCCCTTTTTCACCCACGCCTTCTCCTTCTGCTTATCCATTCCCCTCCGCTCGAGCCCCAGCGCCCAAGCGTTCGCCCTCTCCGGCCACAAAGGCCTTCCGAAAATGTCTGGATCCGGAGCAGGAGGCAAATGGATGGCCTCCACCGTCCGGGAAAAGGATATCAAAAGGCTTTGGGAGGCTGGGTACCTGGCCCAGAAAATCAGCCACCGTCTCCCGGCGGCAGGATAGATCGTCCCTACTTCGGAACCCCACGAGAGGGTTGTTTTCCTCCCTCATTTTGTCTGCGGGCTGGGGTTTCCCCTCCACCCATTCGTTCGCGGCATCATGTATTACTATGGAATCGATTTTCATGATCTATTCCCCAATTCCTTCCTCAACATCTCGACGTTCATCGTCGTGTGCGAGGCCTTTCTCCGCATCTGGCCACACTTCGGCTTATGGCTGAAGATCTTTAATGTGAAGCCCAAGGTAGTGGGCGGTGAGCATGCCGAGTGCGGAGGCGCCATGGTGAGCAAGATGCCCAACGTCACATGGCCAATAGGTATTTCAATGATTCCGTCAAAGAGTGGCAGTAGCAGTGGTTTTACATCACTGAGCCACGCGGCACGAAATGGGCCGCTGCTCCTGAATTCTGATCTGGAGCCCCCCTGGGGCTTACGTCCTGGCCCAAGAAGGGCCTGGATTGGTCTTCGTCCGACGAGCTGTCGGCACTTTAGATGCGCGTCAAGAATATGGAAGACAAGGATATCAAACTTGTCGATGTAGTCCAGGTGATCTTAGCTCGCCGGATCCTTCCTTGTACACACCGGGCTTGCAATTTATGGGAATTCGACCCGGCCAAGCACCAGAACCTGCGAGAGCTCTTTGGCTCCTCACACAAAGATATCTGGAAGGTGCTTTTTAAGTCTAGCAAATCATGGCCGGACTCAGCCAAGGACCGCGGGTACCACCTCTCCTGCCCCGCAAGTTCGGTAAGCCATTATAAGTTTTATTCGCATAACCCGAGGGAAACGCTTAATGTGTTTTCCACAACTCTCCTAGGGCTGGACGAAGAAGGCGGGGCGGATCTACTGTCCGGCCCCGCTACCTGAAGAACCGGCCGTCCCGCTTCTAACGAAGATGCTGGTCCCGGCGCCCTACAAGGCGCCGAAGAAGAAGGCCGGGAGAGGGGCCAAGAAGACCAGGGGCGGCCTCCGTCGTTGTGGTGCCTCGGACATGATATCCGAAGACTCCAATGCCCGTTCTTCCTCCGAAGAGGACGAGGAGGAGGAGGAGGAGGAGGAGGACGAATCCCCAGTGGGGGAAGAAAGAAAAGGACAGCCTCCACATCGTTGGAGGCCGAGTCGCCTAAGAAGGGAAAAACTTCTCTTCCAGAAGAGTCCACCGCCGCTGATAGCAGCCCGGAGTGGGATCTCAGGGCTCAGCCCCTGGTGAACTCGTGAGTATATAAAATCCGAACACTTTTATGTGTCCAGACTTATCATGGCACAATATTTTAATCTGGGCCATACTTTTTGCAGTCCGGCGAGGTCCCGCGCGGAGCAATCCTCGTCGGAGGATTTGCTAGGCTCGGACGCTATGGAGAGCGGAACACCCCCGAAGGCCCCTTCCCCCAAACATGTGAATGACACCGAGGCTTTGTCCCAGGAGGACCCAGGCCAAGGAGGGGGGAGATTGCCAAGGTGGCACCAGGAGGTCAAACTTCAGGGGCCGGACACATGGGAGAGAAGGCTCCCATGGGCGTCGTCGGCGGGAGCCATCTTGAATTCGGCCCCCAGCCGGACGCAATTCCGGAGACCAATATGGTTCCAGAGTCAGGCAGGCGGCCTCCCTCGGCTAGAGGGGGTGTACCTGTTCCACTAGCAACCTCTGTCCAACCAGAGGTGCCGGATACTTTATTGGCAGCGCTGAAAAGCGCCTCCATCGTCGATGAACATCGTGCCCTTATGGGTGCGGTGATTGAGAAGATTCAGTCTGTGGAGATTGAACTGAATGAAGCCTGTATTAGCCCTATAAGAGGCTTTGAGGTATGTTTTATGAGGTTTCGAAGAGTGTCACGGTATAGATGGTAGCCCCTGATACACTGTTCGGTGAGAGAAAGAACCGGACAGAGGATTAAATCTATGCTCGCATGAGAATCACTTGATGACATTTACCTCTCTTATTTTATAAACAGGCGTTTGTAGCAACTGCCGCCTCTCATACTGCGGAGGTCTCCGGACTAAATCAAAGTCTGGAGCGGGCCACAGAAGAATTGGGCCAGTTGAAAAGGCAGTTGGAGGATAAACAAGGTATGCACAAACCTTGCGCACGTTTAGTGCGAACGAATTTAGAATATTTTTTATGATTTGTACCAGGGGCGATGACCGAAGTCAATGCTCTTAAGAAGGTTGTTGCCGAGGCCAAGAGAAAGGCAGCCGCAGAGCGGGCTCTTCGTGAGAAGCACGAGGCCAGGGTTATTGAAGCTGAGCAGGAGCTTCAAGAGGTCGTGACAAGATGCGAAGCCTTGGAGCAGAGTCTAACAGAGAAAGAATCCGAACTTGCAAAGGCTCATCAGGCCGCATGTGATGCCCAGGGGGAAACCCAAGGTGCCCTGCAGGAGATCCAAGAGGCGAGGAAGATCGCGACGGGTAAGGCTTGTTCCATGTAAGGCAAGTATTTGGGGAGAGAATCATGTTTCTAATCTTGAGTTCAGATTTCTCCAGGGGTATTTGCGGAGCTGCCATGCAACATATCTGATGCCGCACAATTCTACCGAGCCGAAGAAAGGAACACTGCGGATAAGCTCTTCTGGTCACAGTATCTGGCACCGAATTATCAGGTGCCTTTTGCCGATCAACTGAAACAGCTGATCGAACTACAGAAGGCGGCCGAGCTAGCCATGAAGGATTTGATTATTTGGCTATGGCCCGCTGAGCCGATTCTAGGCAGCTACTTCAGGCTCGTGAAGCGGCTTGCGAGTGCCTGCCCTTGACTGGACGTCGTCAAGCGGTCGGTCTATATAGAGGGTGTGCGAATGGCCTTCGCCCGCGCAAAGGTGCACTGGGGGAAGATGGATGCTGAAAAGCTAGTGACCGAGGGACCGCCGGAGGGAAAGGAGCGCCGCAAGCCTGAGTTATATTATGAAAGTGTCCTGAAAGGATCCTGCCTTGCAGCGGAGCAATGCACCAAGGACATTATATTTCCATGAATACAATCATGTTGTCCTTTGTAATGTTGAACAAGGTCATTTCTATTATTTATTTCATGTTATATGAAAGTTTATCCTCCTGCGCGGCCATTTTATATATTAATGCTGAGAGTTGGCCAGTCGTCGGCTTCTGCCCCCACGTAGGAAGTACGGGGGTGTTCAGGATAAATCTGATCACTCTTTATCCCAGTTTTGGGTCCTTTGAAGGATGTGTTCAGCACAACGAACCAGGCAATCGGACTATAGGGCTTTATCACTCTCACTTAGCCATAGGAGTTTTAGAAAAGGAAGGTAGGCGCAGCCCCTGGTGTTCGGAAGACCGCACGAGGGGCTCTATAAGCACCTGATCGGACGAAAAGCCGATCCATCGCACGCTACATTGGTTATGGCATTATGCGGGATAAATCCTTAAAGATTTTACAACCTCTCGAACAGCTGACCAACTCTCGCCGTATCATGACAGTCAGTTTTCGGCTTTCTCTACTGAGGTGCTCGTCCGGAAGAACCGGGACACAATCGCAGTAGTTCTCCTTGTGCCGCCTTAGCCAATATAGCGGAACGTAAGGCAGCAAAACATGGGAGCCAGGCAAACCCAACATTTGACCCAAGACATGATTCGGAGCTGATGCATATAATGCTATAAGTTCGGGGTGCCGAACTACCATGAAGGTGTTCGGACTTTATTGCCGTATTATGGGTAAAACGAAGCCCCTGCATATTTAAGGCATATCGCGATGTACGGATGCCATTTGACAAAAGAATTTCAATAAGAGATAATGGCAGATAAGCGTCGTGTAAACCCACATGTTGTATTTGAATAATACGTCGATGCGTATGAGTACATGTAAAGTGATAAAAAGATAAAGTGACTGCGGAACGTACTAAGACCAGGCGGGAAGAAGCTGTGTGCGGATCCGGAGTGTAGTCGGATGGTCATCGAGGGGAATATCTAAGGGTTCCCTTGCGCGTTCGATTTGTTTCCATATCGTCGGTCCTTGCCTGGGCAAAAATGAACCTATACAGAAAATGCAAGATGTGTTTGTGTGCCGCAGAGCGGTTGAGCCGCGGTATGTGGCCTGTCCTGGCTTTCGCTAGAGTGTTTAATTGAGCTCTGGACAAGTCGGGCTATCCTGCCGCGAAGTAGTTCGGAGTCCTTTGGCGGTGTCCGGGAGCTTGGCCGTCGACTCGAGGTTCAATTGAAAGGTGCCACTCGTTGCTTCTGCTGTTAAAGCAACGGTATACTCTTTGGTACCGAGGGAGAGTTCGGCCTTGCCATTAACCATGATGACGCTGCACGGACTAGGAATCTTGAGCTTACGGTAGGCATAATGTGGCACCGCGTTGAATCGAGCTAACGTGGTGCGTCCCGAGTAGTGCCTGATAATCACTGCAAAAGGGATCGATGTCGAAGATTAACTGTTCGGCACGGTAATTGTACGGTGATCCGAAGACTACCTCAAGGGCGATGGAGGCTGTACAGCTGGCCTCCACACCTGGTATAATACCTATAAAGGTGGCTTTAGTGGGCTTGATCACCGAATGATCGATGCCCATCTTGCGCACTGTGTCCTGGTAAAGCAGGTTTAGACTGCTGCCTCCGTCCATAAGGACTCGTGTGAGGTGGAACCCGTCAATTATTGGGTCGAGGACTAGTGTGGCTGAATTGCCCTGATTGGTGTTAACCGGACGATCCATGCGGTTGAAGGTGATCGGCCCTAGTTTATATTGTGGGACGACTGGTTCTGTTAAGTCGACATCCCTAAGGGTGCGCATCCTGTCTGGGTTGGGAGTGTGGGTGGCATTTACCACGTTCACCGTTTGGATTTGCGGGGGAAATTTCTTTTGCCCTCCTGTATTCGGTGATCTGGGCTCCTCGTCGCCATCATCGCTTTGAGACCCCTTCTCTTTGTTTTCGGCACCTGACCTGCTGGCTTGTTTGAAGACCCAGCATTCTCTGTTGGTATGATTGGCTGGTGTTCGTGGGGTGCCATGAATTTGGCATGGACGGTCGAGTATGCGGTCCAGACTGGACGGGCCCAAATTGTCATTTTTGAATGGCCTTTTCCGCTGACCGGACTTAGAGCCACTAAATCCGACATTGACTGTCGTATCTTCGGCATTTCCGCCATTTTTGCGACGATTGTGTTTGTTGCGTCAGGGTTTGCCGTTGCTATCTCTGGCCTCTGATGTGCCAGGATTGCTTGCTGTGTTGTTGCTATGGGCCAACCAGCTATCCTTGCCCGCGCAAAAGCGAGTCATGAGTGTCGTGAGGGCTGCCATGGATTTTGGCTTCTCTTGGCCGAGATGTTGGGCGAGCCACTCGTCACGGATGTTATGTTTAAAGGCCGCTAGGGCTTCGGCATCCGGACAGTCGACAATTTGGTTCTTTTTAGGTAGGAACCGAGTCCAGAATTTCCTGGCTGACTCTCCGGGCTGTTGTGTTATGTGACTTAAATCATCAGCATCCGGTGGTCGCACATAAGTGCCATGGAAGTTGTCCAGGAATGCGTCTGCCAGGTTCTCCCAACTTCCGATGGAGTTTGTCGGCAAGCTATTCAGCCAATGCTGAGCCGGCCCTTTGAGTTTTAGTGGGAGATACTTGATGGCGTGTAGATCATCCCCGCGGTCCATGTGAATGTGGAGGAAGAAATCCTCTATCCATACCGCAGGGTCTGTAGTACCATCATATGATTCAATGTTCACGGGTTTAAACCCTTCTAGGAATTCATGATCCATTACTTCATCAGTGAAGCATAGGGGGTATGCTACGCCTCTGTGCCGGGCTATATCACGATGCAGTTCATACGAGTCTTGTCTGTTGTATTCGGCCCGGCCGAATTTGCTTGTAATATATCCGGCGTGACGGTCGTCGTCACGCGTTGGGGCACGCCCTCGTGATCCGTAGATCGATCTTGTATGTCCTGCTTTGTTTTCCAATATGTCTCGCAGGTCCTGCGTGTAGCCCCGGGCCTTGGTGTTTTTGTTTGACTGGCGACGGGGTGCGGGCTGGACTTCAAGCTGATACACCGTTTTGTCTCGGCCACGAGGTGGCCGGTCAGCCACATCATACGCTGATAGTGTAGGCTTTAATGCTTCCTCCTCGAGTTGGGGTAGCAACCTGCGCTTTGGGTAACTTTTGGTTGGGCGCTCGAGTTCGTATTCCTCGGCTGCCAGGACCTCGGTCCATCTATACACTAGTAGATCTTGATCAGCTTGAAGCTGCTGCTGCTGCTTTTTCTTTAGGCTTTTTGCTGTGGCTATAAGCCGACGCTTGAAGCACTCCTACTCGATGGGATCCTCAGGCACGATAAATTCTTCATCGCCAAGGCTCACCTCGTCTTCGGAGAGGGGCATGTAATTATCATCCTTTGATTCTCCGTCTGTCGCCTGTTCCTTAGGGCTAGCTTGCCCATCCTCCCGCTCGAAGCCTGGCCGAGGGGGGGGGGATTGTCTTCGTCTTCGGCACTGTCCGCAGCGTTATTGTCTCTTGTGCCGGTATCACTACTTTTGCTATGGTGGGGCTTAGAGCGGCGTCGATGACGCCGGTGCTTAGATTGCTTCACGAGGGGATTATCCTCCGTTGCCTTATTGCCATTGCTTTCTTTGGGGGTGTCCACCATGTATATATCATATGATGAGGTGGCTGTCCAGCGCCCTGTGGGCGGTGGTTCCTGTTCTTCTCCTGCATCGTCGTCCATACCGTCGATGTCTTCGGAGCCGAAATCAAGCATGTCGGTTAAGTCGTTGACAGTGGCTATTAAGTGGGTGGTGGGTGGGGAATGAATTTTGTCGTCCGCTTCCCACTCAAGCCGGACATAGTTCGGCCAAGGGTCTCCTGACAAGGAGAGAGACCTTAATGAATTTAACACGTCGCCCAAGGGTAAGTGCTGAAAGATATCCGGAGGTAAACTCCATGATCGGTGCCCAGTCAGGTTCGATAGGCACGGACGCAAGCGGTTTGGAGCCTGTGGCCGGGGACGAATCCAAGGGTCCGATAACACATGTCTCATAGGAGATGAAGTCAGTATTTGGCTCTATCGCCGCTGAGTGTGCGGCCTCCGTGGTGGGGTCCATCCACCCGTCCTCGGATGGCACAATCTGATCCAGATTGGGGGCGGAGTAGCCACATGTGTGATCTCCTGAACACCGTCTGACGGCAGAGCTAAGTCATGCTCGTCGCGACTGTGTGGCGCACCTGACATGGGCTCGAATCCGTTGAAGATCAAGTCTCCGCGGACGTCGGCAGTATAGTTCAAGCTTCCAAACCTGACCTGATGGCCAGGGGCGTAGCTCTCGATCTGCTCCAGATGGCCAAGCGAGTTGGCCCGCAGTACGAAGTCGCCGAATACGAAGATCTGTCCGGGGAGAAAAACCTCACCCTAGATCACATCGTTGCCGATGATCGAAGGAGCCATCAAGCCTTATCGTGACGGCACAGTGGAACTCTCAATGAAAGCACCAATGTCGGTGTCAAAACCGGCGGATCTCGGGCAGGGGGTCCCGAACTGTGCGTCTAAGGTGGATGGTAATAGGAGGCGGGGGACACAATGTTTACCCAGGTTCGGGCCCTCTCGATGGAGGTAATACCCTACTTCCTGCTTGATTGATCTTGATGATATGAGTATACAAGAGTTGATCTACCACGAGATCATAGAGGCTAAACCCTAGAAGCTAGCATATGATTATGATTGATGTCGTCCTACGCCGGTTTATATAGACACCGGAGGGGTCTAGGGTTACACAGAGTCGGTTACAAGGGAGGAGATCTACATATCCGAATCGCCAATCTTGCCTTCCACGCAAAGGAGAGTCCCACCCGGACACGGGACGAAGTCTTCAATCTTGTATCTTCATAGTCCAACAGTCCGGCCAAAGTATATAGTCCGGCTGTCCAAAGACCCCCTAATCCAGGACTCCCTCAATGATCAACATAGAGATGTTCACCATTGATGACTACCCCATCTCACGTGATGATCGGATGCGGGTTAGTTGATTTGGATCATGTATCACTTAAATAACTTGAGGGATGTTAATTCAAGTGGGAGTTCATTAGTAATTTGATTAATTGAACTTAAATTTATCATGAACTTAGTCTTATAGTTTTGCATATCTATGTTGTAGATCAATAGCTCGCGATATAGCTCCCCTATTTTTGATATGTTCCTAGAGAAAACTAAGTTGAAAGATGATGGTAGCAATAAAGCGGACTGGGTCTGTGATCTGAGGCTTATCCTCATTGCCGCACAGAATAATTATGTCCATGATGCACCGCTAGGTGACACACCTATTGCAGGAGTAGATGTAGACGTTATGAACGTTTGGCAAGCTCGATATGATGACTACTTAATAGTTTAGCTCACCATGCTTTACGGCTTAGAACCAGGACTTCAAAAATGTTTTGAACACCACAGGGCATATCAGATGTTCCAAGAGCTGAAATTGGTATTTTAGACTCATGCCCGTGTCGAGAGGTATGTGACCTCTGACAAGTAGTTTGCCTACAAGATGGAGGAGAATAGCTCAGCCAGTGAGCATGTGCTCAGAATGTCTGTGTACTACAATCGTTTGAATCAAGTGGGAGTTAATCTTCCCAATAAGATAGTGATTGACAGGTTTCTCTAGTCACTATCACCAAGCTACTAGAACTTCTTTATGAACTATAATATGTAAGGGATGACGAAAACGATTCCCGAGCTCTTCGCGATGCTGAAATCGATGGAGGTAGAAATCAATAAAGAACATCAAGTGTTGATGGACCACTAGTTTCAAGAAAAGGGGCAAGGGAAAGAAAGGGAACTTCAAGAAGAATGACAAGCAAGCTGCCACTCCCAGAAGAAACCCAAAGCTGAACCCAAGACTGAAACTTAGTGCTTCTACTACAAAGGGAGTGGTCACTGGAAGCGGAAACTACCCCAAATACATGGCGAATAAGAAGGATGCCAAAGTGAACAAAAGTATATTTGATATAAATATTATTGATGTGTACCTTACTAGTGTTCGTAGTAGCCCCTGGGTATTCGATACCAGTTAAGTTGCTAAGATTAGTAACTCGAAACAGGAGTTGTAGAATAAACAGAGACTAGTTAAGGATGAGGTGACGATGCACGTCGGGAATGGTTCCAAGGTCGATGTGATTGCCGTTGGCATGCTACCTCTACATCTACCTTCGGGATTAGTTTTAGACCTAAATAATTGTTATTTGGTGCCAGCGTTGAGCATGAACATTATATCTGGATCTTGTTTAGTGTGAGACGGTTATTCATTTAATCTGAGAATAATGGTTGTTCTATTTTTATGAGTAATATATTTTATGGTCATGCACTGATACGTCTCCAACGTATCTATAATTTTTTATTGTTCCGTGCTATTATATTATCTGTTTTGGATGTTTTATATGGATTAATATATTATTTTATATTATTTTTGGGACTAACTTATTAACCTGGAGCCTAGTGCCAGTTTCTGTTTTTTTCCTTATTTTAGAGTTTCACAGAAAAGGAATACCAAACAGAATAAAACTTTCGCGATGATTTTTCTTGGACCAGAAGACATCCAGAGGACTTGGAGTGCAAGTCAGGAAGCCATGAGGCGCCCACAAGGATGGAGGGTGCGCCTAGGGGGTAGGGTGCGCCCCCACCCTTGTGGGGCCCTCGTGACTCCATTGACCTAGTTTCTTCGCCTATATGTTCTCATATATCCCAAAACAAGCATGGAGAGCCACGAAAACACTTTTCCACCGCCACAACCTTCTATAGCCCGTGAGATCCCATCTAGGGGCCTTTTTCGGCGTCCTGCCGAAGGGGGATTCAATCACGGAGGGCTTCTACATCAACACCATTGCCCTTCTGATGAAGCGTAAGTAGTTTGCCACAGACCTACGGGTCCATAGCTAGTAGCTAGATGGCTTCTTCTCTCTCTTTGATTCTCAATACCATGTTCTCCTCGATGTTCTTGGAGATCTATTCGATGTAATACTTTTTTGCGGTGTGTTTGCCGAGATCCGATGAATTGTAGATTTATGATCAGCTTATCTATGAATATCATTTGAATCTTCTCTGAATTCTTATATGCATGATTTGATATCTTTGCAAGTCTCTTCGAACTATCGATTTGGTTTGGCCAACTAGATTGATTTTTCTTGCAATGGGAGAAGTGCTTAGCTTTGGGTTTAATCTTGAGGTGTCCTTTCCCGGTGATAGTAGGGGCAGCAAGGCACGTATTGTATTGTTTCCATCAAGGATAAAAAGATGGGGTTTTCATCATATTGTTTGAGTTAATTCCTCTACATCATGTCATCTTGCTTAATGAGTTACTCCGTTCTTTATGAACTTAATACTCTAGGTGCATGCTGGATAGCGGTCGATGTGTGGAGTAATAGTAGTAGATGCAGAATCATTTAGGTCTACCTGACAAGGACGTGATGCCTATATTCATGATCATTACCTTAGATATCGTCATAACTTTGCGCTTTTCTATCAATTACTCGACAGTAATTTGTTCACCCACCGTATTATTTTCTATCTTGAGAGAAGCCTCTAGTGAAACCTATGGCCCCCAGGTCTATCTTCCATCATATAAGTTAACAATCTACAATTTTAGTTTCCGACTTACTTCCTTTGCAATCTTTTACTTTCTGATCTATAAACCAAAAATACCAAAAATATTTACTTTACCGTTTATCTATCTCTATCAGATCTCACTTTTTGCATGTAACCGTGAAGGGATTGACAACCCCTTTATCGCATCGGGTGCAAGTTGTTTGATTGTTTGTGCAGGTATTCGGTGACTTGTTCGTTGTCTCCTACTGGATTGATACCTTGGTTCTCAAAACCGAGGGAAATACTTACTCTACTTTGCTGCATCACCCTTTCTTCTTCAAGGGAAAAAGCAACGCAAGCTCAAGAAGTAGATGCACCCTTGAAGAGTGGTCTATTCTTGTTGAATCTCGATAGTAGTGATACACATATTCATAATATTGATGCCAAAAGATACAAAGTTGATAATGATAGTGCAACATATTGTGGCACTGTCGTTTAGGTCATATTGGTGTAAAGCGCATGAAGAAACTCCATGCTGATGGGCTTTTGGTATCACTTGATTATGAATCATTTGATGCTTGTGAACCATGCCTCATGGGAAAGATGACTAAAACTCCGCTCTCCTGAACAATGGAGCGAGCCAATGACTTATTGGAAATAATACATACCGATGTATGCGGTCCGATGAGTATTGAAGCACGTGGAGGGTATCGTTATTTTCTCACCTTCACAGATGATTTAAGTATGTATGGGTATATCAACTTGACAAAACACAAGTCTGAAACATTTTGAAAAGTTCAAAGAATTTCATAGTGAAGTGGAGAATCATTGTAACAAGAAAACAAAGTTTCTACGATCTGATCGTGGAGGCGAATATTTGAGTTACGAGTTTGGCCTTCATTTGAAACAATGTGGAATAGTTTCACAACTCACGCCACCTGGAATACCAACATCATAATGGTGTGTCCGAACGTCATAATCATACATTATTAGATATGGTGCGATCTATGATGTCTCTTACCGACTTACCACTATCATTTTGAGGTTATGCATTAGAGACATCTGCATTCATGTTAAATAGGGCACCATCTAAATCCGGTGAGACGACACCATATGAACTATGGTTTGGCAAGAAACCTAAGCTGTCATTTCTTAAAGTTTGGGGTTGCGACACTTATGTCAAAAGGCTTCAGCCTCATAAGCTCGAACCCAAATCAGAGACGTGTGTCTTCATAGGATACCCTAAGGAAACAATTGGGTACGCCTTCTACCACAGATCCGAAGGCAAGATCTTTATTGACAAGAATGAACATTTCTGGAGAAGGAGTTTCTCTCGAAATAAGTGAGTAGGAGGAAAGTGGAACTTGATGAGGTAATTGTACCTTCTCTCGAATTGGAGAGTAGCACATCAGACAAATCTGTTCCCGTGATGCCTACACCAACTAGAGAGGAAGCTAATGATGATGATCATGAAACTTCAGATCAAGTTACTACTGGACCTCGTAGGTCGAACATAGCATGTTCTGCACCAGAGTGGTATGGTAATCCTGTCATGGAAGTCATGTTACTAGACCATGGCAAACCTACGAACTATGAAGAAGCTATGATGAACCCAGATTCCGATAGATGGCTTGAGGCCATGAAATCTTAGATATGATCCATGTATGAGAACAAAGTGTGGACTTTGGTGGACTTGCCCGATGATCAGCAAGCCATTGAGAATAAATGGATCTTCAAGAAGAAGACACACGTCGATGGTAATGCTATCATCTACAAAGCTCGACTTGTCGCAAAAGGTTTTCGACAAGTTCAAGGGGTTGACTACAATGAGACCTTCTCACCCGTACCGATGCTTACGTCAGTCCGAATCATGTTAGCAATTGCCGCATTTTATAATTATGAAATTTGGCAAATGGACATCAAAACTGCATTCCTTACTGGATTTCTTAAAGAAGAGTTGTATATGATGCAACTAGAAGGTTTTGTCGATCCTAAAGGTGCTAACAAAGTGTGCAAGCTCCAGATATCCATCTATGGACTGGTGCAAGCATCTCGGAGTTGGAATATACGCTTTGATGAGGTGATCAAAGCATATGGTTTTATACAGACTTTCGATGAAGCCTGTATTTACAAGAAAGTGAGTGGGAGCTATGTAGCATTTCTAATATTATATGTGGATGACATATTGTTGATTGGAAATGATATAGAATTTCTGGATAGCATAAAAGGATACTTGAATAATAATTTTTCAATGAAGGACCTCGGTGAAGCTACTTATATATTGGGCATCAAGATCTATAGAGACGGATCGAGACGCTTAATAGGACTTTCACAAAGCACATACCTTGATAAGATTTTGAAGAAGTTCAAAATGGACCAGTCAAAGAAAGGGTTCTTACCTGTGTTGCAAGGTGTGAAGTTGAGTAAGACTCAAAACCCGACCACGGCAGAAGATAGAGAGAGAACGAAAGTCATTCCCTATGCCTCAACCATAGGTTCTACAAAGTATGGCATGTTGTGTACCTGATACGTCTCCAACGTATCTATAATTTTTGGTTGCTCCATGCTATATTATCTACTGTTTTGGACTATATTGGGCTTTATTTTCCACTTTTATATTATTTTTGGGACTAACCTACTAACCGGAGGCCCAGCCCAGAATTGCTGTTTTTTGCCTATTTCAGTGTTTCGAAGAAACGGAATATCAAACGAAGTCCAAACGGAATAAAATCTTCGGGAACGTGATTTTCTCACCGAACGTGATCCAGGAGACTTGGACCCTGCTCCAAGGAACAAAAGAGGCAGTCACGAGGGTGGGGGCGCCCCTCCTAGGGCGCGCCCCCCTGCCTCGTGGGCCCCTCGTTGCTCCTCCGGCGTACTTCTTCCTCCTATATATACACACGTACCCCCAAACAATTAGAAGAGGAGCCAAAAACCTAATTCCATCGCCCCAACTTTCTGTATCCACGAGATCCCATCTTGGGGCCTGTTCCGGAGCTTCGCCGGAAGAGGGCCATCATCACGGAGGGCTTCTACATCATCCTAGCCCCTCCGATGAAGTGTGAGTAGTTTACCTCAGACCTTCGGGTCCATAGTTAGTAGCTAGATGGCTTCTTATCTTTCTTTGAATCTCAATACAAAGTTCTCCCCCTCTCTTGTGGAGATCTATTCGGTGTAATCTTCTTTTTGCGGTGTGTTTGTTGATATCGATGAATTGTGGGTTTATGATTGTAACGCCCTCGATGCGGCTATAGCTCCCACGTGTCGAGGCACGACTTAGAGACATAACCGCATTTAAAGCAATGTCGCAAGTCAGGCAATCATTACAACATCCCATGTAATATATGATAAAAAGAGGGAGAACATAGTTGGCTTACACTCGCCACGTCACATCAAAGTACATAAATAACATCCATCATACAAACACTCATGGCCCGACTACGGCGCCAAAATAGAAGAAACCCCAACATGCGACAAGGCCCTGAATCGAACCCCAACTAGGCACCACTACTGATCATCGGGAAAGGAAACATAATAACGCTGAGAGTCCTCGTCGAACTCCCACTTGAGCTCGTACTCGTCACCTGGAGCGGAATCACCTGGACCTGCATCTGGAGGTATAGTAACTGTGAGCCACAGGGACTCAGCAATCTCGCACCCTCGCGATCAAGACTATTTAAGCTTATAGGAATGGATAAGGCAAATATAAGTGGAGCTGCAGCAAGCGACTAGCATATATGGTGGCTATCTTATTCGCAAAAGAGAGCGAGAAGAGGAGGCAAGGCACGAGCGAGAAAACTAGAGAGCAACCTGCGCAAACATAACTCCAACACCGTGTCCGCTTCCCGGACTCCGCCGAGAAGAGGCCATCACAGTAACACACTCAGTTGATTCATTTTAATTAATTAAGGTTTAAGTTATCTACAACCGGACATTAACAAATTCCCATCTGCCCATAACCGCGGGCACGGCTTTCGAAAGTTCAGTCCCTGCAGGGGAGTCCCAACTTAGCCCATGACAAGCTCTCACGGTCAACGAAGGAATAGACCTCCTCCCAAGACGTTCCGATCAGACTCGGTATCTCGGTAATTCAAGACACTTCGACAGGTTAAAACAAGACCAGCAACACCGCCCGAATGTGCCGACAAATCCTGATAGGATCTGCACATATCTCTTTCTCAGGGCACACTCAGATTGTCCTAGGTACGGGTAGGCCAGCCCAGAGTTGCCCCTGGTGGCCACCGGTAGCTGACAGGTGGACCAACACTCAGAGGAGCACTGGCCCGGGGGGGTTAAAATAAGATGACCCTTGAGTCTGCAGAACCCAAGGGAAAGAAAAGGCTAGGTGGAAAATGGTAAAACCAAGGTTGGGCATTGCTGGACAAGCTTTAATCAATGCGAAATATCAAGGGGGTTCCCATTATAACCCAACCGTGTAAGGAACGCAAAATCTGGGAACATAACACCGATATGACGGGATCTAGGGCGGCAAGAGTGGAACAAAACACTAGGCGAGAGGCCGAGCCTTCCACCCTTTACCAAGTATATAGATGCATTAAGATAACATGGCAATATAATGATATCCCCACAAGTAAATAAAATATGTTCCAACAAGGAACGGCCTCCAATCTTCACCTGCAACTAGCAACGCTATAAGAGGGGCTGAGCAAAGCGGTAACATAGCCAATCAACGGTTTGCTAGGACAAGGTGGGTTAGAGGTTTGACATGGCAATTGGGAGGCTGTCAAGCAAAAGGTAGGCATCGTAGCATTGGCATAGCAAGAGCGAGCAAACTAGCATAGTAAAGATAGTAGTGATTTCGAGGGTATGATCATCTTGCCTGCACAGTTGTCAGAGTTGACTGGATCCTCACAAGCAAACTCAACGGGCTCCTCGGTAGCAAACTCGTCTCCCGGCTCTACCCAACAAGACAAACAAGCAACAAGGATACAATCAACCACGTGCAAGACCAAGCAATAAGACGAAATGAAGATATGCTATGCGGGATGCGATGCGGGATGCAAAATGCAAGATATGACAGGAAATGCATGAACCTGGCCTCAACTTGGAATTCCAAGGGTGCCACTGGAAATATGAGATGAAATCGCTTGAAAACGATATAAAGATCACCGGAATCGGAGTTACGGTTTGGAAATGGCAAGCGTTTTAAGAATGGCACCGGTCTGCGATTTACCGCAAGTAGGCATCTAAATGCAATGCAACGAACATGCTACAGCCACCAAACATGACAAAAAAATACATGGTAGAGATGCCCACAAGATGCTTAACAAAAGACTAGCACTGAGCCACGGCCAATTCATCCATTATGAGGTTCAAACAAGCATGGCAAAAATGCAAATGCAAAACAGATTCCAGACTTAGTGAAATTAACACTTGTCTGAAATTTCAGATCACGAAGCCCTCTTCGGAGCAGCAAAACAACATGATACATGATCTGATTAAGATAAATAAGAATATGGCATGGAGCTACTCAACAAGCTTAACAAAAGACCCAAAGTGACCTGGGGCCAAAAGGGTTCACAAAATATACTAACGGGCATACGAATATAGCTAAAACATAATCAGTTTTCAGACTTAGTGAAAACTGAGACATGCTGAAATATAACTCACGAAGGCATGTAAACGAGCTCGATGCACTCACTACGGTGCAACTCATGGCAAGACAAGCATACATCCATTAAGAAGGCACAAAATTCTAGCTAGACATGGCAAGAACAATGGCATAGCATGCACGGATCAACTACAATAACATCGGAAAAATCGCAAACGAGTTGACGATCTGCCCAGATTCACCATGAAGCAAAAGTAGAGCTCGATTGACTCAAGCTAGGGTGCTCCATAATTGCAAACAAAAACATGGATGGATAGAGCATGACATGATTAACAAAACGCCTTTACTGATCATCCTCAAAAGAGGCACAGATCACTAGGAAACAAGCTGAGCATATGGCATCATGAACTAAATAATCCCAGACTTAGTGAAAACGACTAAGTCCCTGAAAACAGATTTCCCGGGTGCCTCACTTTGCAAGCTTGCACAAGTCACCACACACATCCTAAAAATGCATGGGTTGCACCTCTGGAAAGAAGACAACATGCTTAACAAAACATATGAAGGACTCACAGGCATAGCATGCACACAATAATCATGGCAAAAATGACAAAAGTCTAAGATGAACTAGCAGATCTGACAATTAACTCATGATGCCTCCTTCTAACAGCATTTTGGGCATCAAGATGAACTCAAATGAAAATGATGCAATGGAATGAAATGATGTACTCGTCGAGACGAACATTTTGATATATTATATTCCCAAATCGGAGCTACGGATGCAAAGTTACGGCAGGTCAAAGTATGCTCGAAAAATTAGGGTTTGGAAGGAAAAAGTCAACCGAGGTTCAAAATATCCCAGATCTGAGGTCCGATCTGCACGCTTCCCGATGCACGCCGGAGTTCGTCAACGCGGTGGCCGGAGCTGTTCAACGTTGCCGGAGAGGAAGGAGAGGGCCGGGGCGAGGCCGGCCGGATCCGGGGCGGCGAGGGGCGGAGGCGTCGGCGGTGGTGGACGGGGGCGGCGCCGGCTTGGGCGGCGACCCGCGGCGAGGCAGGCGGTGGCGGGGCGCGGAGATGGGCTCGCGGGGGCTTCCCGCGGGCCTAGCGGGCCTCGTGCGTCGGCGGCGAAGCGGTCCCGCGGTGCTGACGTGGCGGCGGCGGGTGGCGATTTTTGTCCGGCCGGGTCGGACGTGTCCGGCTCGGCGCGGAGATCTGTTTTTTTTCTAGGGTTTCGTGGGAAGAGATGATCCGAAAATGGAGGGGGCTATATATAGGCATAAGTGGAGCTAGGAGAGTCCAAATGAGGTGCGGTTTTCGGCCACGCGATCGTGATCGAACGCTCTAGGACATGGAGCAGAGTTTGGTGGGTTTTGGGCCAAATTGGAGGGGTGTTGGGCTGCAACACACACGAGGCCTTTTCGGTCCCTCGGTTAACCGTTGGAGTATCAAACGAAGTCCAAATGATACGAAACTTGACAGGCGGTCTACCGGTAGTAAACCAAGGCCGCATGGCAAGTCTCGGTCCAATCCGGAAATGTTTAATCCCCACACACGAAAGAAAGGTAGGAATGACCACCGGAGGAGAACGAAGCGCCGGAATGCAAAACGGACAACGGGGAAAATGCTTGAATGCATGAGATGAACACGTATGCAAATGCAATGCACATGATGACATGATATGAGATGCATGACAAAGAAAACAACACACGGAGACAAGGACCCGAACCCGAGAAATAAATATAACTTAACGCCGGAAACGGCAAGAGTTGGAGTACAAATTGGGAAAGTTACATCCGGGGTGTTACAACACTCCACCACTACGAAAAGATCTCGTCCCGAGATCTAGGACTGAAAGAACTCCGGGTACTCAGAACGGAGGTGATCCTCGCGTTCCCAGGTAGCTTCACGGTCGGAATGGTGTGACCACTTGACTTTGAGAAATTTGATTGACTTGTTGCGAGTCTTGCGTTCAGTCTCTTCAAGAATAGCAACTGGGTGCTCACGATAGGAGAGATCTTCTTGGAGCTCAATGTCCTCGAAGTTGACGGTGCGGTCAGGAGTCTTGAAGCACTTTCAAAGCTGAGAGACATGGAACACATCATGAACATTTGCAAAGTTTGAAGGAAGCTCGAGTTGATAGGCGAGGTCGCCTCTCTTGCTGACAATCTTGAAAGGTCCCACATATCTAGGGGCAAGCTTCCCTTTGATACCGAAGCGACGAGTACCTTTCATAGGAGAGACGCGGAGGTAAACATGATCTCCGATCTCGAAAGCCAAATCACGGTGCTTACTATCATAGTAGCTCTTCTGGCGGGATTGGGCTGCTTTGAGGTTATCACGAATGACTTTGCACATTTCTTCTGCTTCTGTGATTAAGTCATTACCCAAAAGCTGACGTTCACCGGTTTCAGACCAGTTGAGAGGGGTACGGCACTTCCTGCCATACAGAATTTCAAATGGGGCCTTGCCCGAACTTGCTTGAAAGCTGTTGTTGTATGAGAATTCAACATAAGGAAGACAATCCTCCCACTTCATGCCGAAGGAGATCACACAAGCCCTGAGCATATCTTCAAGAATCTGGTTGACACGCTCGACTTGACTGCTTGTTTGAGGATGGAAAGCAGTGCTAAAGCGGATGTTGGTGCCCATGGCCTTCTGGAAAGAATCCCAAAACTTCGAGATAAAGATGCTGCCACGGTCTGAAGAGATCACTTGAGGAATACCGTGCAGAGAGACAATACGAGAGGTATAGAGTTCCGCCAATTGAGCTGCGGTGATCGACTCCTTGATAGGCAGAAAGTGAGCCACTTTGGTGAGCTTGTCGATGACAACGAATATAGCATCATTGCCACGCTTGGACTTTGGAAACCCAGTCACGAAGTCCATTTCAATGTGGTCAAACTTCCATTCTGGAATGGCAAGAGGTTGGAGGAGACCAGCTGGCCTTTGGTGTTCTGCCTTCACTCTTCTGCAGACATCACATTCATTCACGAATTGAGCGATCTCGCGCTTCATTTGAGTCCACCAATAAGCTTGCTTGAGGTCTTGATACATCTTCGTGCTCCCAGGGTGGATGGAAAGGAGAGAATTGTGAGCCTCGTTCATGATCACTTTACGAAGTTCACCTTTGGGCACAACAATACGATCCTCGAAGAAGAGAGTGTCCTTGTCATCAAGGCGGTAGCACTTGTACTTGGACTGACTCTTGGCAATCCCAATCTTCACCTTTTTCACCATAGCATCAAGAAGCTGGGCTTGGCGAATCTGGTCTTCTAAGGTAGGAGAGACTTGAAGGTTGGCGAGGAAACCTTGAGGAACAACTTGCAGATTAAGTTTGCGGAAAGCTTCACAAAGCTCGGGTTGATAAGGCTTGAGAATCAGACTGTTGCAGTAGGCCTTTCTGCTCAAAGCGTCAGCAATCACATTAGCCTTGCCTAGTGTATACTCAATACTCGGATTATACTCTTGAATCATTTCGACCCATCGAGTTTGCCTGAGGTTGAGATTAGGCTGAGTGAAGATGTACTTGAGACTCTTGTGATCAGTGAAAATGTCCACTTTTCTTCCCAATAGAAGATGTCTCCAAGTCAACAGAGCATGCACAACTGCCGCCAACTCGAGATCATGAGTGGGGTAGTTCTTCTCATTAGGCTTCAACTGGCGAGATGTATAAGCAACAACTTTCTTCTCTTGCATCAATACTGCGCCAAGACCTTGGAGAGAGGCATCACAAAAGACCTCGTACGGCTTGGATTCATCAGGTGGAGTCAAAACTGGAGCAGTGATCAACTTCTCTTTCAAAGTGTTGAAAGCAATATCACACTCTGGAGACCAAACATACTTGACGTGCTTCTGGAGAAGATTAGAGAGAGGCTTCGCAATCTTGGAAAAATTTTCAACGAATCTTCGGCAATAGCTTGCGAGACCGAGAAAACTGCGGAGTTGCTTCACATTCTGAGGAGGTTCCCAATTCACAATTGCAGACACCTTCTCAGGATTCATGGAAATGCCCTTGGCAGAGATGATATGACCAAGATAAAGAACCTCATCGAGCCAAAATTCACACTTGGAGAACTTGGCGTAGAACTGATGTTCCCTGAGCTTATCAAGAACCAAACGCAAGTGCTTGGCATGATCTTCCTTGTTCTTGGAGAAAACCAGAATGTCATCGAGATAGACCAAAACGAAGTCATTGGTGTAAGCGTTGAAGATGAAGTTCATCATGCGAGAGAATATCGGAGGAGCGTTGGCGAGGCCAAAAGACATGACAGTGTATTCATATGAACCAAAGCTTGTTCTGAATGCTGTCTTGGGAATATCTTCTTCACGAATGCGAATCTGGTGATAACCCATACGGAGATCAAGCTTGGAGAATACTTGAGCACCTTTGAGTTGTTCGAACAGCTCATTGATGTTGGGAAGTGGGTATTTGTTCTTGATGGTCTTCTTGTTCACTGGACGGTAATCAACACAAAGTCGGTCCGTTCCATCCTTCTTCTTCACAAAAAGAACACCACAACCCCACGGAGAAGAACTAGGCCGGATGAGACCCATTCTTTCTTGCTCATCAAGTTGCTTCTTCAGCTCCTTCAACTCTTCAGGTCCGAGCTTGTAAGGACGTTTGCACACAGGTTCCGTGCCAGGCTCAAGTTCAATAACGAATTCAACTGGCCGGTGCGGAGGCATTCCTGGGAGCTCTTCTGGAAAGACGTCTTGATATTCGCAAACGACTGGAATTTGAGCGATAGCATCCAATTCACCCTTCTCATTGAGAGAAAACAGACGGATAGTGTTATCCCGAGCGGCAAAGACAATTACATCCTCAGACGAATGAGTCAATTGAATCTGCCTGGCTGCACAATCAAGCTGAGCCTTGTGCTTAGAAAGCCAATCCATTCCGAGAATAAGATCAATATCCGAGTCACCAAGAACCGTAGGAGAAGCCAAGAACTTGTGGTCACCCAAAGTAATAGAAACATCCGGAACGATGGAGTTAGCCTGCATGCGCTTACCGGGAGAGACAACTGCTAAAGGACTAGGCAAAACTTGTGAAACCAATTCATGCCTATTTGTAAATGGTCTCGAGATGAAGCAATGCGATGCACCAGTGTCAAAAAGAACTTTTGCAGGAATATCATTAACAGGAAGGTTACCCATGATCACATCTGACGAGTCCTCTGCCTGAGCTGCATTCATCAAATTGACCTTGGCATGCTTGGGGTTATGCTTGACCACATCTGTACTTGCCGATCTGACAGGAGGAGGAGGAGGAAGACGCCTCTGGTTGAAACACTTGTTGGCATAGTGACCCTTCTGTTGGCACTTGTTGCACGTGACCTCTGAAAGCGGATGGTGATATGGAGCACTCGATCTTGGAGCTTGAGACGAAGTCTTGTTCTGAAAGCCAGGGTTGGGTGGGTGGGAAGAACCACTGCCACCTTTGCTCTTCTGCTGATACGGCTGATGGAACGGAGGAGGAGGAAGCCAAAACTTCTGCTGCTTGGCCACTTGAGTAGAGGAAGAAGGAGTAACATCTCTGACTCGCTTCCTGGAAGCATCACACCTCAACTGAGCAGCCTCTTGCTTCAGTGCCATGTTGTAGAACTCATCGTATCTCAAGGGCTCGAAGAGAACAAGAGCGAGCTGAATATCTTCTCTGAGACCACCCCTGAACTGGTATATCATGCTCTTCTCATCAGGCACGTCCTGCTTGGCAAAGCGGGCAAGCTTCTGGAACAATTTGTTGTAGTCATAGACAGACAAAGAGCCTTGCTTCAGATTGCGGAATTCCTCACGCTTGCTTTCAACCACACTCTGCGGAATATGATGAGCTCGGAAATCTCGACGGAAATCATCCCAAGTGATAACACGTCCACCTCTGGAATCCTTGTACTGCTGGAACCATTCTGCTGCCTGATCTTTGAGTTGGAAGGAAGCGAACTTGACAAAGTCCTCAGGCCTGACGTTGCTGCACTCGAAATGCTTACATAGATCCACAAGCCAATCGTCAGCATCGGTTGCCTCAACACAATTGCTGAAAGTCTTTGGCCCGTTAGCAAGGAACTGGTTGAGTGTAGCAAAGTGACTCTGATTGCTGCCTTGATTCCCTTGACTGCCTTGATTGCGCTCTTGAAGAATTTGCATGATCAGCTGAGTGTTTGCATTGGTTGCGGCCATCACAGCTTGCCATGCCTCTGGAGGAGGTGGAGGCGGTGGTGGATCTTGATTCTGGTTCTGACTGGTGCTCTTAGCGGGAGCCATCCTGAAGAGGTTGACCACCATTAGCACATTGATAGATAAATATTGAAGTTGAATCCAATGGAATGAAAAATTGCAACATATAGTCTTCACATCCGAACAAAATGAACGAATGCATTTCTCTTCAAATGGTCACCTATCCATAAATTGAGAAGCCACGTAGATTTAAGGTAGAGAAATAATCAACAAGGTACGGATCAAGAACGAATAATCGGTAAGAAATCCCAATCTCAAACCAGTATTCATGGAAGAAGAACTAGAGCTACTAGAATTCCCACCTATGAAACTCCCGAACCTTTCCGGTTATGCAATCAGGTGTTGGGGATACAGGGGAAGCATAATATCTCACCCAAACTAGCAAATCCTACATCCAGCTGTATCCATCCTTCAACACATAACCGAGAAAACTTCGGAAACCATCTACCTCAACCTTCGAAAAGCATCCGTTATACAAGTTATGGCGATACTCCCGAACTCCCGCCCCAGTACTGGGTGGCGTCGAGGTTATCTCACCAACGAACTGCATAAAAGAGATTTTCGATGTCGGCGAACATATCTCAAGTATTCCAGAATTGCAACGATAAAATTATGATGACAACACCTCAGAGCTCAACTCCCCGGGACACTTCCACTAAACCCCTGACAGGAGGCACCAAGACAATGTTCTCATCATAAGCCATCGGAACGATTCCAAGATACTCGCGTGATCCTAAAAAAATTAGTGAAATTTGAGAAGAGAAGAGTCAAAACTCTACGTCAGGATGCCTTACCAGAGCGATGAGGAGACTGGGAAGTAAAAAGAATTCCTAAGCTCTCCGATATATAATTCCTAAAAGACTCAAAACATTTTTCTAGACACAACTCGGCTGCTAAAAACGATCAAGCAATGGGGCTCCTAAGGTCGGGGAAGGCTCTGATACCAACTCAAGTCTATCTATGAATAATATTTGAATCTTCTCTGAATTATTTTATGCATGATTGGTTATCTTTGCAAGTCTCTTCGAATTATCCGTTTGGTTTGGCCAACTAGATTGGTAGTTCTTGCCATGGGAGAAGTGCTTAGCTTTGGGTTCGATCTTGCAGTGTCCTTTCCCAGTGACAGAAGGGGCAGCAAGGCACGTATTGCATCGTTGCCATCGAGGATAACAAGATGGGGTTTATTTCATATTGCATGAATTTATCTCTCTACATCATGTCATCTTGCTTAAGGCGTTACTCTGTTTTTAACTTAATACTCTAGATGCATGCTGGATAGCGGTCGATGAGTAGAGTAATAGTAGTAGATGCAGAATCGTTTCGGTCTACTTGTCACGGACGTGATGCCTATATACATGATCATGCCTAGATATTCTCATAATTATGCTCAATTCTATCAATTGCTCAACAGTAATTTGTTCACCCACCGTACAATACTTATGCTCTTGAGAGAAGCCACTAGTGAAACCTATGGCCCCCGGGTCTATTCTCATCATATCAATCTCCATCACTTTAATATTGTTTTGCTATTTACTTTGTCTTTACTTTTTACTTTGCATCTTTATATCAAAAATACCAAAAATATTCTATCTATCAGATCTCACTCTCGTAAGTGACCATGAAGGGCTTGACAACCCCTAATCGCGTTGGTTGCGAGTAGCTATCGTTTTGTGCAGGTACGAGGGACTTGAGCGTGGCCTCCTACTGGATTGATACCTTGGTTCTCAAAAACTGAGGGAAATACTTACGCTACTCTGCTGCATCATCCCTTCCTCTTCGGGGAAAACCAACGCAAGCACAATACGTAGCAAGAAGGATTTCTGGCGCCGTTGCCAGGGAGTCTGCGCAAAAGTCAATATACCAAGTACCCATCACAATCAATATCTCTCGCATTACATTATTTGCCATTTGCCTCTCGTTTTCCTCTCCCCCCAATGTTGGGGAACATAGCAGAATTTTAAAATTTTCTATGCATCACCAAGATCAATCTATGGAGTCATCTAGCAACGAGGGAGAGAGGAGTGCATCTACATACCCTTGTAGATCGCGCGTGGAAGTGTTCAAGAGAACGGGGTTGATGGAGTCGTACTCGACGTGATCCAAATCACCGATGACCTAGTGCCGAACGGACGACACCTCCGCGTTCAACACACGTACAGTTGGGAAGACGTCTCCTCCTTCTTGATCCAGCAAGGGGGAAGGAGAGGTTGATGAAGATCCAGCAGCACGACGGCGTGGTGGTGGAAGCAACGGTGATCTCGGCAGGGCTTCGCCAAGCGCAGGGAGATGGAGGAGTGTCACGGGAGGGAGAGGGAGAGGCCAGAGGCTTGGGTGCGGCTGCCCTCCCTCCCCCGACTATATATATGGTCCCTAGGGTGGGAGCCGGCCCTAGGAGATCCAATCTCCTAGGGGGGGCGGCGGCCAAGGTGGTGTCTTGCCCCCCAAGGCAAGGGTGGAGCCCCCCACCCCTAGGGTTTCCAACCCTAGGCGCAGGGGGAGGCCCAAGGGGGGCGCACCATCCCACTAGGGGCTGGTTCCCCTCCCACTTCAGGCCATGGGGCCCTCCGGGATAGGTGGCCCCATCCGGTGGACCCCCGGGACCCTTCCGGTGGTCCCGGTACAATACCGATTAACTCCGAAACTTTCCCGATGGCCGAAACTTGACTTCCTATATATAAATCTTCACCTCCGGACCATTCCGGAACTCCTCGTGACGTCTGCGATCTCATCCGGGACTCCAAACAACTTTTGGGTTACCGTATACTAATATCTCAACAACCCTAGCGTCACCGAACCTTAAGTGTGTAGACCCTACGGGTTCGGGAGACATGCAGACATGACCGAGACGACTCTCCAGTCAATAACCAACAGCGGGATCTGGATACCCATGTTGGCTCCCACATTCTCCACGATGATCTCATCGGATGAACCACGATGTCGAGGATTCAATCAATCCGCATACAATTCCCTTTGTCAATCGGTACGTTACTTGCCCGAGACTCGATCGTTGGTATCCCAATACCTCGTTCAATCTCGTTACCGGCAAATCACTTTACTCGTACCGTAATGCATGATCCCGTGATCAACCACTTGGTTACATTGAGCTCATTATGATGATGCATTACCGAGTGGGCCCAGAGATACCTCTCCTTCATACGGAGTGACAAATCCCAGTCTTGATTCGTGCCAACCCAACAGACACTTTCAGAGATACCTGTAGTGTACCTTTATAGTCACCCTGTTATGTTGTGACGTTTGGCACACCCAAGGCACTCCTACAGTATCCGGGAGTTGCACAATCTCATGGTCTAAGGAAATGATACTTGATATTCGGAAAAGCTACAACAAACGAACTATCTTTGAGCTATGCTTAGGATTGGGTCTTGTCCATCACATCATTCTCCTAATGATGTGATCCCGTTATCAATGACATCCAATGTCCATAGTCAGGAAACCATGACTATCTTTCGATCAACGAGCTAGTCAACTAGAGGCTCACTAGGGACGTGTTGTGGTCTATGTATTCACACATGTATTACGATTTCCGGATAACACAATTATAGCATGAACAATAGACAATTATCATGAACAAAGAAATATAATAATAACCATTTTATTATTGCCTCTAGGGCATATTTCCAACAGTCTCCCACTTGCACTAGAGTCAATAGTCTAGTTACATTGTGATGAATCAAACACCCATGCAGTTCTGGTGTTGATCATGTTTTGCTCTAGGGAGAGATTTAGTCGACGGATCTGCCACATTCAGGTCTGTATGTACTTTACAAATCTCTATGTCTCCATTTTGAACACTTTCATGAATGGAGTTGAAGCGACGCTTGATATGCCTGGTCTTCCTGTGAAACCTGGGCTCCTTGGCAAGGGCAATAGCTCCAGTGTTGTCACAGAAGAGAGTCATCGGGCCCGACGCATTGGGTATGACTCCTAGGTCGGTAATGAACTCCTTCACCCAGACTGCTTCTTGTGCTGCCTCCGAGGCTGCCATGTACTCCGCTTCACATGTAGATCCCGCCACAACGCTTTGCTTGCAACTGCACCAGCTTACTGCCCCACCATTCAAAATATACACGTATCCGGTTTGTGACTTAGAGTCATCCAGATCTGTGTTGAAGCTAGCATCGACGTAACCCTTTACGACGAGCTCTTCGTCACCTCCATAAACGAGAAACATATCCTTAGTCCTCTTCAGGTACTTCAGGATATTCTTGACCATTGTCCAGTGTTCCATGTCGGGATTACTTTGGTACCTTCCTACCAAACTTACGACAAGGTTTACATCAGGTCTGGTACACAGCATAGCATACATGATAGACCCTATGGCCGAGGCATAGGGGACGACACTCATCTTTCTCTATCTTCTGCCGTGGTCGGGCATTGAGCCGTGCTCAATCTCGTACCTCGCAATACAGGCAAGAACCCCTTCTTTGACTGATCCATTTTGAACTTCTTCAATATCTTGTCAAGGTACATACTCTGTGAAAGATCAATGAGGCGTCTCGATCTATCTCTATATATCTTGATGCCTAATATATAAGCAGCTTCTCCAAGATCCTTCATTGAAAAACACTTGCTCAAGTAGGCCTTTATGCTTTCCAAGAATTCTATATCATTTCCCATCAACAGTATGTCATCCACATACAATATGAGAAATGCTACAGAGCTCCCACTCACTTTCTTGTAAATGCAGGCTTCTCCATAAGTCTGCGTAAACCCAAACGCTTTGATCATCTCATAAAAACGAATGTTCCAACTCCGAGATGCTTGCACCAGCCCATAAATTGAGCGTTGGAGCTTCCACACCTTGTCAGCATTCTTAGGATCGACAAAACCTTCCGGCTGCATCATATACAATTCTTCCTTAAGGAAACCATTAAGGAATGTCGTTTTGACGTCCATTTGCCATATCTCATAATCATAGAATGTGGCAATTTCTAACATGATTCGGACGGACTTCAGCTTCGCTACGGGTGAGAAAGTCTCATCGTAGTCAACCCCTTGAACTTGTCGATAACCCTTAGCGACAAGCCGAGCTTTATAGATGGTCACATTACCATCCGCGTCTGTCTTCTTCTTAAAGATCCATTTATTTTCTATGGCTCGCTGATCATTGGGCAAGTCAGTCAAAGTCCATACTTCGTTTTCATACATGGATCCTATCTCGGATTTCATGGCTTCCAGCCATTTGTCGGAATCCGGGCCCGCCATCGCTTCTTCATAGTTCGAAGGTTCACCATTGTCTAACAACATGATGTCCAGGACAGGGTTGCCGTACCACTCTGGTGCGGAACGTGTCCTTGTGGACCTACGAAGTTCAGTAGCAACTTGATCTGAAGTTTCATGATCATCACCATTAACTTCCTCTCTAGTCGGTGCAGGCACCTCAGGAACATTTTCTTGAGCTGCGCCACTTACCGGTTCAAGAGGTAATACCTCATCAAGTTCTACTTTCCTCCCACTTATTTCTTTCGAGAGAAACTCTTTCTCTAGAAAGGATCCATTCTTGGCAACAAAGATCTTGCCTTCGGATCTGAGGTAGAAGGTATACCCAATAGTTTCTTTAGGGTATCCTATGAAGACACATTTTTCCGATTTGGGTTCGAGCTTTTCAGGTTGAAGTTTCTTGACATTAGCATCGCATCCCCAAACTTTTAGAAACGACAGCTTAGGTTTCTTCCCAAACCATAATTCATACGGTGTCGTCTCAACGGATTTTGACGGAGCCCTATTTAAAGTGAATGTGGCAGTCTCTAAAGCATAGCCCCAAAATGATAGCGGTAGATCGGTAAGAGACATCATAGATCGCACCATATCCAATAGAGTGCGATTACGACGTTTGGACACACCTTACGCTGAGGTGTTCCAGGCGGCATGAGTTGTGAAACTATTCCACATTTTCTTAAGTGTGTGCCAAATTCATGACTCAAGTATTCTCCCCCATGATCTGATCTCAAGAACTTGATTTTCTTGTCACGTTGATTCTCAACCTCACTCTGAAATTCCTTGAACTTTTCAAAGGTCTCAGACTTGTGTTTCATTAAGTAGACATACCCATATCTACTCAAGTCATCAGTGAGGGTGAGAACATAACGATAACCACCGCGAGCCTCAACACTCATTGGACCGCGCACATCAATATGTATGATTTCCAATAAGTCGGTTGCTCGCTCCATTGTTCCTGAGAACGGAGTCTTGGTCATTTTACCCATGAGGCATGGTTTGCACGTGTCAAATGATTCGTAATCAAGAGACTCCAAAAGTCCATCTGCATGGAGCTTCTTCATGCGTTTGACACCTATGTGACCAATGCGGCAGTGCCACAAGTATGTGGGACTATCATTATCAACCTTACATCTTTTGGTATTCACACTATGAATATGTGTAACATTACGCTCGAGATTCATTAAGAATAAACCATTCACCATCGGAGCATGACCATAAAACATATCTCTCATATAAATAGAACAACCATTATTCTCGGATTTAAATGAGTAGCCATCTCGAATTAAACGAGATCCTGATACAATGTTCATGCTCAAAGCTGGCACTAAATAACAATTATTGAGGTTTAAAACTAATCCCATAGGTAAATGTAGAGGTAGCGTGCCGACGGCGATCACATCGACCTTGGAACCATTCCCGACGCGCATCGTCACCTCGTCCTTCGCCAGTCTCCGCTTATTCCGCAGCTCCTGCTTTGAGTTACAAATGTGAGCAACCGCACCGGTATCAAATACCCAGGAGCTACTACGAGTACTGGTAAGGTACACATCAATTACATGTATATCACATATACCTTTAGTGTTGCCGTCCTTCTTGTCCGCTAAGTATTTGGGGCAGTTCCGCTTCCAGTGACCACTTCCCTTGCAATAAAAACACTCAGTCTCGGGCTTGGGTCCATTCTTTGGCTTCTTCCCGACAGCTTGCTTACCGGGCGCGGCAACTCCCTTGCCGTCCTTCTTGAAGTTCTTCTTACCCTTGCCTTTCTTGAACTTAGTGGTTTTATTCACCATCAACACTTGATGTTCCTTTTTGATTTCCACCTCTGCTGATTTCAGCATTGAATACACCTCTGGAATGGTCTTTTCTATCCCCTGCATATTGAAGTTCATCACAAAGCTCTTGTAGCTTGGTGGAAGCGACTGAAGGATTCTGTCAATGACCGTGTCATACGGGAGATTAACTCCCAGCTGAGTCAAGCGGTTATGCAACCCAGACATTTTGAGTATGTGCTCACTGACAGAACTATTTTCCTCCATCTTACAGCTGAAGAACTTGTCGGAGACTTCATATCTCTCGACCCGGGCATGAGCTTGGAAAACCATTTTCAGCTCTTCGAACATCTCATATGCTCCGTGTCTCTCAAAACGCTTTTGGAGCCCCGGTTCTAAGCTGTAAAGCATGCCGCACTGAACGAGGGAGTAATCATCGGCACGTGACTGCCAAGCGTTCATAACGTCTTGGTTCTCTGCGATAGGTGTGTTACCTAGCGGTGCTTCTAGGAAATAATCTTTCTTGACAGCTATGAGGATGATCCTCAGGTTCCGGACCCAGTCCGTATAGTTGCTGCCATCATCTTTCAGCTTGGTTTTCTCTAGGAACGCGTTGAAGTTGAGGAGAACGTGGGCCATTTGATCTACAAGACATATTATAAAGATTTTAGACTAAGTTCATGATAATTAAGTTCATCTAATCAAATTACTCAATGAACTCCCACTCAGATAGACATCCCTCCAGTCATCTAAGTGAAACATGATCCGAGTTAACTAGGCCGTGTCCGATCATCACGTGAGACGGACTAGTCAACATCGGTGAAAATCTTCATGTTGATCGTATCTTCTATACGACTCATGCTCGACCTTTCGGTCTTCTGTGTTCTGAGGCCATGTCTGTACATGCTAGGCTCGTCAAGTCAACCTAAGTGTATTGCGTGTGTAAATCTGGCTTACACCCATTGTATTCGAACGTTAGAATCTATCACACCCGATCATCACGTGGTGCTTCGAAACAACGAACCTTCGCAACGGTGCACAGTTAGGGGGAACACTTTCTTGAAATTATTACGAGGGATCATCTTATTTAAGCTACCGTCGTTCTAAGCAAATAAGATGTAAAACATGATAAACATCACATGCAATCAAATAGTGACATGATATGGCCAATATCATTTGCTCCTTTTGATCTCCATCTTCGGGGCTCCATGATCATCATTGTCACCGGCATGACACCATGATCTCCATCATCATGATCTCCATCATCGTGTCTTCTTGAAGTTGTCTCGTCATCTATTACTTCTACTACTATGGCTAACGCTTTAGCAATAAAGTAAAGTAATTACATGACGTTTATGTTGACACGCAGGTCATAAATAAATAAAGACAACTCCTATGGCTCCTGCCGGTTGTCATACTCATTGACATGCAAGTCGTGATTCCTATTACAAGAACATGATCAATCTCATACATCACATATATCATTCATCACATCCTTTTGGCCATATCACATCACAAAACACTTGCTGCAAAAACAAGTTAGACGTCCTCTAATTGTTGTTGCAAGTTTTTACATGGCTGTTATAGGTTTCTAGCAAGAACGTTTCTTACCTACGCCAAAACCACAACGTGAATTGCCAATTTCTATTTACCCTTCATAAGGACCCTGTTTATCGAATCCGATCCGAGTAAAGTGGGAGAGACAGACACCCGCCAGCCACCTTATGCAACTAGTGCAGTCGGTGGAACCAGTCTCACGTAAGTGTACGTGTAAGGTCGGTCCGGGCCGCTTCATCCCACAATGCCGCCGAATCAAGATAAGACTATTAACGGCAAGATAATTGACAATATCGACGCCCACACCTGCTTTGTGTTCTACTCGTGCATAGATACTATGCATAGACCTAGCTCATGATGCCATTGTTGGGGAACGTAGCAGAATTTTAAAATTTTCTACGCATCACAAAGATCAATGTATGGAGTCATCTAGCAATGAGGGAGAGAGGAGTGCATCTACATACCCTTGTAGATCGCGCGCGGAAGCGTTCAAGAGAACGGGGTTGATGGAGTCGTACTCGACGTGATCCAAATCACCGATGACCTAGTGCCGAACGGATGGCACCTCCGCGTTCAACACACGTACGGTTGGGAAGACGTCTCCTCCTTCTTGATCCAGCAAGGGGGAAGGAGAGGTTGATGAAGATCCAGCAGCACGACGGCGTGGTGGTGGAAGCAACGGTGATCTCGGCAGGGCTTCGCCAAGCACAGGGAGACGGAGGAGTGTCACGGGAGGGAGAGGGAGAGGCCAGGGGCTTGGGTGCGGCTGCCCTCCCTCCCCCCCCCACTATATATAGGGTCCCTAGGGGGGGTGCCGGCCCTAGGAGATCCAATCTCCTAGGGGGCGGCGGCCAAGGGGGTGCCTTGCCCCCCAAGGCAAGGGTGGAGCCCCCCACCCCCAGGGTTTCCAACCCTAGGCGCAGGGGGAGGCCCAAGGGGGGGCGCACCAGCCCACTAGGGGCTGGTTCCCCTCCCACTTCAGCCCATGGGGCCCTCTGGGATAGGTGGCCCCACCCGGTGGACACCCGGGACCCTTTCGGTGGTCCCGGTACAATACCGATTACCCCCGAAACTTTCCCGATGGCCGAAACTTGACTTCCGACCATTCCGGAACTCCTCGTGACGTCCGGGATCTCATCCGGGACTCCTAACAACTTTTGGGTTACCGTATACTAATATCTCAACAACCCTAGCGTCACCGAACCTTAAGTGTGTAGACCCTACGGGTTCGGGAGACATGCAGACATGACCGAGACGACTCTCCGGTCAATAACCAACAGCGGGATCTGGATACCCATGTTGGCTCCCACATGCTCCACGATGATCTCATCAGATGAACCACGATGTCGAGGATTCAATCAATCCGCATACAATTCCCTTTGTCAATCGGTACGTTACTTGCTCGAGACTCGATCGCCGGTATCCCAATACCTCGTTCAATCTCGTTACCGGCAAGTCACTTTACTCGTACCGTAATGCATGATCCCGTGATCAACCACTTGGTCACATTGAGCTCATTATGATGATGCATTACCGAGTGGGCCCAGAGATACCTCTCCGTCATACGGAGTGACAAATCCTAGTCTTGATTCGTGCCAACCCAACAGACACTTTCGGAGATACCTGTAGTGTACCTTTATAGTCACCCAGTTACGTTGTGACGTTTGGCACACCCAAGGCACTCCTACGGTATCCGGGAGTTGCACAATCTCATGGTCTAAGGAAGTGATACTTGACATTCGGAAAAGCTACAGCAAACGAACTACACGATCTTTGAGCTATGCTTAGGATTGGGTCTTTTCCATCACATCATTCTCCTAATGATGTGATCCCATTATCAATGACATCCAATGTCCATAGTCAGGAAACCATGACTATATTTTGATCAACGAGCTAGTCAACTAGAGGCTCACTAGGGACGTGTTGTGGTCTATGTATTCACACATGTATTATGATTTCCGGATAACACAATTATAGCGAACAATAGACAATTATCATGAACAAAGAAATATAATAATAACCATTTTATTATTGCCTCTAGGGCATATTTCCAACACCCAATTCACCCTTGCCGTTTTATTCGCCCTCTCTCTCTATGCTCCCTCTCTGTTGCCTCTTTGTTTGCTCGTGTGCTAGTTTGTTTGTCGTTATGTCTGAAATTGGGGAAGTTATCACCAATATGGGCGATAACAATATCATGGAAAATTCTGATGCTCCTACTAAAGAACCTACCATCTTTCATACAAAAAAATTCCGTGTTGGTAGTGGTAATATTATTGGAAAAGGAGTTATTCAAGATTTCTTTACTTGTGCCGGTGCTTTACCTTCTATGGGTAGTTCTATCCTTCACATAACTAGTAGTCTTGCGGACGCTATTGCCATGCTTGTAGTTGAACTTGAAAGACAATTCATGCACATGCATCCTTCCATACAAAGGATTTTTCTGGAATTTTCTAATATTGAGCATTCTTCTGTTAAGCGTGCCGCTACTATCTTTTTGGCTCATGAGTTTAGATTCATAATAAGAGAAGCCAAAGAAATCTTTGCGCATTATAGGGCGGACGCTTGCCGTCCTCCCGTAGAGGCTATCCTCTTTGATCAAGAAGAAATAATGCGCTTTCAATCTCTAGATTGTGTTGCTTTTAATGAAAATCTTAGTAGAAGGGTTCCTGCCAATGTTTTAGTTGATAGAATTTCTAAACTTAATGATGATTTGGCTAGGAACGTTGATAGAATTGCTCTTGATGTTGATGCTTTAAAACTTAGATCTATTCCACCTAAGCATGATAGCAATGAGTCTCTAAAAGCCATGAGAATTTCAATTGATGAGTGTAAAGAAAGAACCGCTAGGATGCGTGCTTCCGAAGATGCCTTTATTAAAGTGTGTTCTTCCAATTCCTATGAAAATCAAGATGAAGATCTAAAAGTTATTGATGTGTCTCCAATTAAATATTTATTTTGCAATATGAATCTTGATGAAACTAAATATGATCTTCCTTTACCTAGAAGGCGTTCTAAAAATTCGGAGTATTTAGATCTTAATGATGAAATTGACGAAAGTGGGATTGAAAGAAATAAAAATCTAGATGTTGCTAAACCCACTATATTGGATTTCAAGGGATTTAATTATGAAAGTTGCTCTTTAATTGATTGTATTTCCTTGTTGCAATCTGTGCTAAATTCTCCACATGCTTATAGTCGAAATAAAGCCTTCACCGAACATATTGTTGATGCCTTGATGCAATCTTATGAATAAAAACTTGAGTTGAAAGTTTCTATCCCTATAAAACTCTATGATGAGTGGGAAAAAACTATTAAAATTAAAATTAAAGATCATGAGTTTTATGCTTTGTGTGATTTGGGTGCTAGTGTCTCTACTATTCCCAAGACTTTATGTGATTTACTAGCTTTCCGTAATTTTGATGATTGCTTTCTAAACTCGCATCTTGCGGATTCCACTATTAAGAAACCTATGGGAAGAATTAATGATGTTCTTATTGTTGCAAATAGGAATTATGTGCCCGTAGATTTCATTGTTCTTGATATAGATTGCAATCCTTCTTGCCCTATTATTCTTGGTAGACCTTTCCTTAGAACGGTTGGTGCGATTATTGATATGAAGGAAGGGAATATTAGATTTCAATTTCCATTAAAAAAGGGCATGGAACACTTTCCAAGAAAGAAAATAAAATTACCATATGAAACTATCATGAGAGCCACTTATGGATTGCCTACAAAAGATGGCAATACCTAGATCTATTCTTACTTGTTATGCCTAGCTAGGGGCGTTAAACGATAGCGCTTGTTGGGAGGCAACCCAATTTTATTTTTATTCCTTGCTTTTTGCTCCTGTTTAGTAATAAATAAATTATCTAGCCTCTGTTTTGGTTGTGTTTTTTGTGTTTAATTAGTGTTTGTGCCAAGTAGAACCGTTGGGAAGACTTGGGGAAAGTCTTGTTGAACTTGCTGTAAAAAACAGAAACTTTAGCGCTCACGAGAACTGCTGCCATTTTTATTTGAAGAGTTCTATTTAGTTAATTCTTTTTTCAGATGATTAATAGATAAATTCCTCACGTCCAGAAATTTATTTTAGAATTTTTGGGGTTCCAGATCTTGCGCTAGCTACAGATTACTACAGACTGTTCTGTTTTGACAGATTCTGTTTTTCGTGTGTTGTTTGCTTATTTTGATGAATCTATGGCTAGTAAAATAGTTTATAATCCATAGAGAAGTTGGAATACAGTAGGTTTAACACCAATATAAATAAAGAATGAGTTCATTACAGTACCTTGAAGTGGTCTTTTGTTTTCTTTCGCTAACGGAGCTCACGAGTTTTCTATTTTGAGTTTTGTGTTGTGAAGTTTTCAAGTTTTGGGTAAGAATTTGATGGATTATGGAACAAGGAGTGGCAAGAGCCTAAGCTTGGGGATGCCTATGGCACCCCCAAGATAATCCAAGGACACCAAAAAGTCAAAGCTTGGGGATTCCCTGGAAGGCATCCCCTCTTTCGTCCACTTCCATCGGTAACTTTACTTGGAGCTATATTTTTATTCACCAACATGATATGTGTTTTGCTTGGAGCATCTTGTATTATTTGTGTCTTTGTTTGGTAGTATTCCACAATCATCCTTGATGTACACACCTTTTGAGAGAACCATACATGAATTAAAATTTGATAGAATACTCTATGTGCTTCACTTATATCTTTTGAGCTAAGTAGTTTTGCTCTATGTGCTTCACTTATATCTTTTGAGCGTTATAATTTTGCTCTATAGGCTTCACTTATATCTTTTGAGCTAAGTAATTTTGCTCTATGTGCTTCACTTAGATCTTTTAGAGCACGGTGGTGGATTTGTTTTAAAGAAACTATTGATCTCTCATGCTTCACTTAAATTATTTTGAGAGTCTATTAATAGCATGGTAATTTGCTTTTGAGTCTATTAATAGCATGGTAATTCACTTAAATTATTCAAGATTTGTGAAACTTTCTTTTGAGTGTGTTGAATACTAAGAAAAGATTGAAGCATGATAATTGTTTTGAGATATGGAGGTGATAATATTAAAGTCATGCTAGTGGAGTAGTTATGAATTTAAAGAATACTTGTGTTGAAGTTTGTGATTCCCGTAGCATGCACGTATGGTGAACCGTTATGTGATGAAGTCGGAGCATGATTTATTTATTGATTGTCTTCCTTATGAGTGGCGGTCGGGGACGAGCGATGGTCTTTTCCTACCAATCTATCCCCCTAGGAGCATGCGCGTAGTACTTTGCTTTGATAACTTCTAGATTTTTGCAATAAGTATATGAGTTCTTTATGACTAATGTTGAGTCCATGGATCATACGCACTCTCACCCTTCCACCTTTGCTAGCCTCTCTAATACCGCGCAACTTTCGCCGGTATCATACACCTACCATATACCTTCCTCAAAACAGCCACCATACCTACCTATTATGGCATTTCCATAGCCATTCCGAGATATATTGCCATGCAACTTTCCATTATATGGTTCATCATGACACATCCATCATTGTCATATTGCTTAGCATGATCATGTAGTTGACATAGTATTTGTGGCAAAGCCACCGTTCATAATTTTCATACTTGTCACTCTTGATTCATTGCATATCCCGGTACACCGCCGGAGGCATTCATATAGAGTCATACTTTGTTTTAGTATCGAGTTGTAATCATTGAGTTGTAAATAAATAGAAGTGTGATGATCATCATTCAATAGAGCATTGTCCCAAAAAAAGAGAAAGGCCAAAGAAAAAAAGGAAGGCCCAAAAAAAGGGGCAATGCTACTATCTCTTTTTCCACACTTGTGCTTCAAAGTAGCACCTTGATATAGCGAGCCTCATATATTGTGCTTCAAAGTAGCACCATGTTCTTCATATAGAGAGTCTCATATGTTGTCACTTTCATTTACTAGTGGGAATTTTACATTATAGAACTTGGCTTGTATATTCCAATGATGGGCTTCCTCAAAATTGCCCTAGGTCTTCGCGAGCAAGCAAGTCGGATGCACACCCACTAGTTTCTTTTGTTGAGCTTTCATATATTTATAGCTCTAGTGCATCCGATGCATGGCAATCCCTACTCACTCACATTGATATCTATTGATGGGCATCTCCATAGCCCGTTGATACGCCTAGTTGATGTGAGACTATCTTCTCCCTTTTTGTCTTCTCCACAACCACCATTCTATTCCATCCATAGTGCTATATCCATGGCTCATGCTCATGTATTGCGTGAAGATTGAAAAAGTTTTGAAAAAGTTAGAGTATGCAACAATTGCTTGGCTTGTCATCGGGGTTGTGCATGATTTAAATACTTTGTGTGGGGAAGATGGAGCATAGCCAGACTATATGATTTTGTAGGGATAACTTTCTTTGGCCATGTTATTTTGAGAAGACATAATTGCTTTGTTAGTATGCTTGAAGTATTATTATTTTTTATGTCAATATAAACCTTTGTCTTGAATCTTTCTAATCTGAATATTCATACCACAATTAAGAAGATTTGCATTGAAATTATGCCAAGTAGCACTCCGCATCAAAAATTCTCTTTTTATCATTTACCTACTCGAGGACGAGCAGGAATTAAGATTGGGGATGCCTGATACATCTCCAACGTATCTATAATTTTTGATTGCTCCATGCTATATTATCTACTGTTTTGGACTATATTGGGCTTTATTTTCCACTTTTATATTATTTTTGGGACTAACCTATTAACCGGATGCCCAGCCCAGAATTGTTGTTTTTTGCCTATTTCATTGTTTCGAAGAAACGGAATATCAAACGGAGTCCAAACGGAATAAAATCTCCGGGAACGTGATTTTCTCACCGAACGTGATCCAGGAGACTTGGACCCTGCTCCAAGAAACAAAAGAGGCGGTCACGAGGGTGGGGGGCGCGCCCCCCTGCCTCGTGGGCCCCTCGTTGCTCCTCCGGCGTACTTCTTCCTCCTATATATACACACGTACCCCCAAACGATCAGAAGAGGAGCCAAAAACCTAATTCCACCGCCGCAACTTTCTGTATCCACGAGATCCCATCTTGGGGCCTGTTCCGGAGCTCCGCAGGAAGAGGGTCGTCATCAAGGAGGGCTTCTACATCATCCTAGCCCCTCCGATGAAGTGTGAGTAGTTTACCTCAGACCTTCGGCTCCATAGTTAGTAGCTAGATGGCTTCTTCTCTCTCTTTGAATCTCAATACAAAGTTCTCCCCCTCTCTCGTGGAGATCTATTCGATGTAATCTTCTTTTTGCGGTGTGTTTGTTGAGACCGATGAATTGTGGGTTTATGATCAAGTCTATCTATGAATAATATTTGAATCTTCTCTGAACATGATTGGTTATCTTTGCAAGTCTCTTCGAATTATCCGTTTGGTTTGGCCAACTAGATTGGTAGTTCTTGCCATGGGAGAAGTGCTTAGCTTTGGGTTCGATCTTGCGGTGTCCTTTCCCAGTGACAGAAGGGGCAGCAATGCACATATTGCATCGTTGCCATCGAGGATAACAAGATGGGGTTTATTTCATATTGCATGAATTTATCTCTCTACATCATGTCATCTTGCTTAAGGCATTACTCTGTTTTTAACTTAATACTCTAGATGCATGCTGGATAGCGGTCGATGAGTGGAGTAATAGTAGTAGATGCAGAATCGTTTCGGTTTACTTGTCACGGACGTGATGCCTATATACATGATCATGCCTAGATATTCTCATAATTATGCTCAATTCTATCAATTGCTCAACAGTGATTTGTTCACCCACCGTAGAATACCTATGCTCTTGAGAGAAGCCACTAGTGAAACCTATGGCCCCCGGGTCTATTCTCATCATATCAATCTCCATCACTTTAATATTGTTTTGCTATTTACTTTGTCTTTACTTTTTACTTTGCATCTTTATATCAAAAATACCAAAAATATTCTATCTATCAGATCTCACTCTCGTAAGTGACCGTGAAGGGCTTGACAACCCCTAATCGCGTTGGTTGCGAGTAGCTATCGTTTTGTGCAGGTACGAGGGACTTGAGCGTGGCCTCCTACTGGATTGATACCTTGGTTCTCAAAAACTGAGGGAAATACTTATGCTACTCTGCTGCATCATCCCTTCCTCTTCGGGGAAAACCAACGTAAGCTCAAGACGTAGTAGTACCAAACATGTTGTGTACCTTACCATGAGTTTGGCAAGAGGGTACAATAGCGATCCAGGAGTAGATCACTGGACAACGGTCAAAATTTTCCTTAGTTACCTAAGAGGACTAAGGAGACATTTCTCGATTATGGAGGTAATAAAAAGTTCGTCGTAAAGGGTTACGTCGATGCAAGCTTTGACGCTAATTTGGAAGACTCTGGGTCTCAATCTAGATACATATTGGAAGTGGTAGCAATTAGCTAGAGTAACTCCATACAGAGCTTCGTAGACATAGAAATTTGCAAAAATACATACGGATCTGAATGTGACAGACTCGTTGGCTAAACTTCTCTCATAAGCAAAACATGATCACTCCTTGATACTCTTTGAGTGTTGATCACATGGCGATGTGAACTAGATTATTGACTCTAGTAAACTCTTTGGATGTTGGTCACATGGAGATGTGAACTATGGGTGCTAAATCACATGGTGATGTGAACTAGATTATTGACTCTAGTGCAAGTGGGAGACTGAAGGAAATATGCCCTAGAAGCAATAATAAAGTTGTTAGTTTATATTATATTTCCTTATTCATGATAAAGGTTTATTATTCATGCTAGAATTGTATTGATCGAAAACTTAAATACATGTGTGAATACATAAACAAATAATGTGTCCCTAGTAAGCCTCTACTAAACTAGCTCGTTGATCAAAGATGGTTAAGGTTTTCTAACCATAGACATGTGTTGTCATTTGATAACGGGATCACATCATTAGGAGAATGATGTGATGGACAAGACCCATCCGTTAGCTTAGCATAATGATAGTTCAGTTTATTGCTATTGCTTTCTTCATGTCAAATACATATTCCTTCGACTATGAGATTATGCAACTCCCGGATACCGGAGGAATACCTTGTGTGCTATCAAACGTCATAACGTAAGTGAGTGATCATAAAGATGCTCTACAGGTATCTCCGAAGGTGTTTGTTGAGTTGGCATAGATCGAGATTAGGATTTGTTACTCCGAGTATCGGAGAGGTATCTCTAGGCCCTCTCGGTAATACACATCATAAGCTTGCAAGCAAATGACTAAGGAGTTAGTCACAAGGTGATGTATTACGGAACGAGTAAAGAGATTTGCCAGTAACGAGATTGGACTAGGTATGAAGATACCGACGATCGAATCTCGGGCAAGTAACATACCGATGGACAAAGAGAATTACGTATGTTGTCATAACGGTTCAACCGATAAAGATCTTCATAGAATATGTAGGAACCAATATGGGCATCCATGTTCCGCTATTGGTTATTGAGCGGATAGGTGTCTCGGTCATGTCTACATAGTTCTCGAACCCGTATGGTCTGCACGCTTAACGTTCGTTGACGATATAGTGTTATATGAGTTATATGTTTTGGTGACCGAATGTTGTTTGGAGTCCCGGATAAGATCACGGACATGACGAGGAGTCTTGAAATGATCGAGAGGTAAATATTGATATATAGGACAATGATATTTAGACACCGAAAGTATTTCGGGACGTACCGGGAAGGAATCGGGTTACTGGAAGGGGTTTCGGGCACCCCCGGCAAGTTATGGGCCTTATAGGCCAAAGAAGGGGACAGACCAGCCCATAGGGGGGCTGGTGTGCCCCCTCCCTTATTTGGCAGCCCTAGGGAAGGAAAAGAGGGAGGGCTAGCCCCTCCTGCCTTTCTCTCTCATGGGAGAAAGGAAAGGGGGGGGCACCACCCTCCCATGCCTTTTCCCGCACTCCAAATAAGGAAATGGGGGCGCGGCTTGGAAGGGACCCCTAGGATTCCTCCTACTTGGGCGTCTCCTTTGGCTGCTCCTCCCTCCCTCCCACCTCTATATATGTGTGAGGGGGCGTCTAGCACACAACAGACAATTGTCTAGCCGTGTGCGGCGCCCCCTCTACCGTTTACACCCTCGATCATATTTTTGTAGTGCTTAGATGAAGCCCTAAGGAGATCACTTCATCATCACTGTCACCACACCGTCGTGCTATCAGAACTCATCTAATACCTCGTCGTCTTGCTGGATCAAGAAGGCGGAGAACGTCACCGAGCTGAACGTGTGCAGAACGCGGAGGTGCCGTACGTTTGGTACTTAATCGGTTGGAGCACGAAGAAGTTCGACTACATCAACCGCGTTGTTAAACGCTTCCACTTATGGTCTACAAGGGTATGTAGACATACTCTCCTCCTTGTTGCTATGCATCTTCATAGGTAAATCATTGCGTGTGTAGGAATTTTTTTTGTTTTCATACAACGTTTACCAACAACACTACCATGGTGCACTTGCCCAATGATCCAGTGCTTCCCATGTAAGTTTGCATGGCCATAAAAATATTTTATGAGTATCCTTTATATTAATTATATTACATGCTGTAATAGTCTGTTGATTACATATCATTTGGGCAGCCTAGTTCAATGGCAAAGCGAAAACTCATAGCATTGGGGACACGAGGCATGTACACTTTCTTGGAAAGAGTTGCACCTCGTTGTACACTTCATGGCAGGCATCAAGTTACTTGTGAAGGAGAAATGGGCTGGCTCGTACAATGTGAAGAAACCTCTCCTGATATGAATGTATTAAATATCTATTTATTCATATATATATACATAGAGAGAGAGAATGGATTTGCCATCCACACTAGCTCGGATGGTTGTTATCGGAACCCTTCATTTGCTTTGAGATCCGAACTTTTGAGTGGATAAGGTTCTGATTTTATCATTTGTTGAATTTCGCCACGACAGTAGGGGAAAGCTTGGGCGAACCTTTTCGTTGTCAGTGGCCGAAAAGGGATGCCTACTGCCTGGCTTTTGCAGGTGTAGTCAGGGCAAGTGACCACACCCGTTTTTGAATGAGCAGGGTGCGGCAGTAGCTGATTTCGGCAAGCAACAACATTGACTCATTTTGGATATTCGTCAAAAGGTCCACGGCGCCTTGTACTTGTCTATTGTTTAAAGATTGCCATTTTCGTCTAGCGAGCTGTGCACTGCCTGGCACTGTTTTTGAGAAGCAGCATTGGCTCTCCCGCGCTTGAAAGGGGTGGTAAGACTTGCCATTTTTAGTGTATATGAGTTGAATGCGGGTCTGCCCTTCCTTTAGTAATGGCCTGCCGGCTTATTAACTCCAAATTGCATAGGAAATAGACGTTGTCATGCATCCGCAAGAGGACAGCAGGTAGAACACTCAAAACCAGCCGTACTGGCTTGTAGTTAACTGACGCCACCGTCCAGCTATTGGTTTTGTATATATCAGGCGTCTTGCTCGTTGTTGCTCCGTGCACTTTCTGTACAACTTTGTATCTATTGATCGGTCAGATGGAAGGAGTGGGAGATGGCGAAGGGAACAACAGACCCATGAGCACAGCTAGGGGTGAAGACGCGTTTGCAGGCGCCATTCTTGCTTCCGTCGAGGATGCCCATCACGACAGCATCGCACCCGGTCCACTACATCGGTCAGCAGGTGAGTGAATGTGTTAAACCTTTGCGTATTGCTTTTTTCTTCTTCTTTTTTATTGAAAATATGCATGCAGTCATCCCCGCATGCATGGAAAAAACTCCTTAAGCGAGTTAATAAATTCAGAGGGCGTCGGGACTTAACACAATAGAAAGTTAGGATAGATCTTTCAGATCAGAAGTGCGATACAAAACCCGCATTCTAAACATGCAGGAAGGAAAATCATCAGATTCTTATTACATATCCTTGCGATAAAATGTTTTAGAAAGAAAAATACTAGTCTCTGGTCATTATTTTTGATAAATGGCAATCGTTGTGACATGCCTCATAAGTCATCCGTAGATGTTCTGATGATGCTGGAAGCGATAATCCTGCAAATCTTCTGTGCGTGCCTCTCAGCAATCATTCTGACAAAGTCTTTGAATTTGGTTGGGAGTTGCCCGATATTGCCGGCTAATCCCAACACTTCATAAAAATGAATCATCCTAGATTGGTCGATCTCATCCCCCAATTATGATAAAAATGATGAGAACATGTCAGCTAGGCCGCCGTTAACAAAATGAAAAATCCACTTCCCCCAACCCCTTACTCCTAGCATGAGTGTTTAATTATACGTATCGGCGATAACGTCCTTTGTAGCTTTGTCCCCATCCACTGCCTAGCATAATGTAGCGCCATGATCCCGCTTGAAGCCCTTTTAAGTAATTTTGAACACAACTTATTCAGCAAACTCACAAACTCTAAAACCAGAAGACATAAAGGTGCGGAGTGTAGCTAATACCTGCTGCAAACCCAGGTGCCAGTTGTCAGTTTTGGGAACCAATTCTGCCATCCTTTTGTCTTGGGTGTCCAACCATCGAAGTAGTCAGCTATGCATTCCATCAGCGCCCCCCTTAGCTCGTCCGCTATTTTTATGTGTTCGCTGCATAGTTCATTTGCTGGTTTGTCCCCGTTGTTAATCATAGGATCGAGAATGGTAGTCCGCCTCCTGAACGATTGGCGGCTTCACAGCTTCGACGATTGGCAGTATGCTGGAGCGATTCCAAACATCTCTTTGATCTCTGTCACCACCGCCTCCTGAAGAGAGTGGTCTGGAGGCCGAACAGGAGCAGTTCCACATGGTATGCCGATGACCAGATTGACATCTTCATCGTAAAATTGCATGTCGCGCTTGTGATCGATTGTAATTGAACTTGCCTCCTCATCGAGGTGACTTAGGATAGACATTAGAAAATGCCTATCCGTCCTTGTTATCTTTGGTAGTTCCAGCAGCTCCCCAAACTCCATCTCGGCTACATATTGTCTTTTCTCGTCATCGAATGAGGAAATCAGCTCGTGCAACTTCTTCACGCTGCACCTCGACCCGATCGAGGGCGCCTTCCCATTGACCTGGATCTGATCTTCCTCATTCGAATCAGACTCGGCAAACGTGCCTCCTGCAGGGAAACCTATCCCCCCTTCGTCTTCTGATTCTGATGAAACGTCGTCAATCCGTTGGAGCGCGCTTGGGCCCGAAGCAAGGACCCCGTACCCGTCTATCCTACGACGAAAAAATGGCCAGAGAAAGTAAATTTCCGGTTTTCCTTCCCGACGGCTAAATTTCACCATCACACAGTTGTGAAAACTAGGAGGGGAATGGGGTGGTGGCTCAAAGTTTATGCCGAGAAAAACTAAAATGCTTTATTAAGAAATATACAGATAAACTCCTAATCCATTTGTGCAAGTAGACTGATTTTTTTCCAGAATACTACTACAAAGATGTAGTTTTTACTAGAATTTTTTCAGATTTTGGGAAAAAATAAGATTAGATTAAAAATGTTTAGCAACCAAATGCCACCATCTCCAAATCCATTCGTCCAAATAAGCTCAGTCTTTTCACAAAAATGTACTCCCTCCCTCCCATAATGTAAGACGTTTTTTGACACTAGTGTTAGAGGGAGTATCAATTACTGCGTTTTTGCTTGCTTGCATCATACATAAACATAAACTAGCTGCTGCCTATAACTAACTAAACTAGCATTTGCAACTAGCGCGTTGGATGCAGAGACACTAAATTAAAAAACAGACAGGGGCAGAGGAGGGGAAACAGCCTGCGCGGGCGGCCGGTTCTCCTGGATTTGGCTGCTGGAGCGCAGCGCGGCGAACGGATCAGCGGAAGTCCTCCCTGGCTGAGTCGAGGCTCAGGCGAGGGACGGGCGACGGCGGGACCGGCGACAGAGGGCCTGAGCGCCTGGGCCTTGACGACGAGCTCCCGCACAGCCCGGCTCCCTCCGTCCATCGGCACGGTGCCTCCGTGGTTGACCGCGTGCGGCAGGGAGGTGGCGCCCGGCGGCTAGATTAGGCGGCTAGTTGCTCGTGCGCGTGTTGGTGGCTAACTGCTGGTGCGTGCTGGTGGCTGGTGAGTGACTTTGCTTACATGGGCTGGCTGGACCAATTTTCTTTAGCTGGGCTAGAATACATACAAGAACATCCAAAAATGGAGACGACCGAGGAGACGTCAGCACATCTCTGCACCCGGGATTCCATTAGCCAGGATCCTGACTCGGGCGTCTTCGGGGGCTGAGCATTGACTTTTGTTTGATGTTTCTTTTTTTTACCGCCACCCGCGGAAAAAAATGCACAACAAAAAGATTCTCGAACCATGGCCACGAACGAGCTCGACGAGCTAGGTTGGAACAACTCCAAGTCCGTACCTTGTCCCGGCGTCGGCAATGCCCTTGCTGTAGAAGCTGGCATGATCGCCACGGCATTCCTCAAGCCTGAAAGACGTTTTCAGCTTCTCGATACACTTGACCCTGGGCTTCTGGTGAGACAGTGTCCACCGGCCAGCGGGTACGTCGAGTTCATGCCAGCGTCAAACAAAGTTGACATGAGACTGACCTGCCCATTCGAGCCTACCATTACGCCAGCCAGCCAAAACACGTGGGGGCATTTCTCCGTCATATGCGGCGGAATTTATTTCTTCGTACCAGGTCCTATGGGCAACGCCAGGTTCGAGTTTGGTGGGATACGTATACTGAGCGATGAAGCCTTGCACTACCACGTAAGAAAACTAGTTTCTATGTTTTTAACTCTTAATCCGTTGATTCTTATGACAGTGTATAAGCATTCATTTTTTCTGTTGAAATTTTGCTCACGCTTGACTTAGGTGAATGTCTTCAAAGATGGACTGTGGGATCTAAAAGTCTCGGAAGCCATGGTCAGTGTGATACAACGCCCAACCTTCATCTGCAACCCATACTGTGTGATGCAAGGAGAGGCTCTCTACATGATGTATGAGGTTGGTAAAGTAGTGGCGTACGACCTACTCAAGGGATCTTTCACGTGCGTCCATCTCCCTCAAGACTTCGTTCTCGGCAGCTTGCATGGTGGTGCGGACAACAGGGTGACAAGATCCACCATGGGCATGCTAACCATGGTCCAGGTGTAAGGTGGGCTACTTCGTTTCTGGGACCGAGAGCTATTTGGTAAATGGATCTCGCGGGCAAGCCTCCCCTTCCCATTGATGTTTGGCCTTTCCGAAGAATCAACAAGGTGGGGCGTTGTGTCCTATTCTGTGAGGATACTGGCCGCCGACGAGGAAGCACGGCACGTCGTTGCGAGGTTTAGATACTCAGGGTGTCTGTACTCCATCGACACCGAGGCCATACAAGCAACGGAGCTGCTACCACGTACGAACACCATCCTAGTGTGCAAGGTTGTGCCAATCACTCTGACATGGCCGCCAAAGTTCCCCCGACACTTTGTTCAGGACTAAGTTATCATTACAAGGCCGCGATCGTTTTAGTGTGGCTCCAAAACTTATCTCTGTATTTTGGATATGTATTTTGTCATTTACTCTAGTATGTCTGGTTGACCTCCTTGGTGCGTTCATTTGATTTCATTCATGTTAGTCGTCTTCTCACGCCTGGTTTTATGTATTCTTTTATGGTGCGTCCCATAGGTTAGTTGTCACACCTTTTTTTTAAAGACTTGACATGGGTACTGACTCCTGCTAAAGCTTTTTTTAGTGTTGCGGTGATGGTATCTATACATCATAAAGGGCATGTGCATTTTTATTATAGTGCCATGTTGCCTCGGGTGTGCACCATTCGTACAATGCGGTCCGGAGGTTCCTTTGCTTGGTAATATAGTGGGCGCGGTGATTGATGTCTTATATAAATGAAAAATATCCCGTTGCGGGTATGCACGATTCTGATAGTGCAGTCTGGAGGTCTCCCCCCCCCCCCCCCCAATCTAAAATACGTGGCCAGCGTCATCTATACATCAAAAAGGATCACATTCATATTCGATAGGTGCGCCTCCCTGTGTAATCTAGTTTGATGCGGTGATCAACGTGATCAATGTCATATATACAACAAAAAGTGTGTTTGATAGGGTGCTAGTTGTTGCAAATATGCACGGTTCCGACAATGCATTTTGGAGGTTCCCCCCATGCAATCTTGCTGGTAAAGTGACCAATGTGATCAACGCCATCTTTGTATGGGGGAGACTCGCGTTGAAAAGCAGCTGGGCACTCCTATGCGAGTATGCATGGTTTTGACAAATGTAAAATGATTTTTTTAGGAATTCAAGTGTTACCATGATGGTATTTATACGTCATAAAAATGTTTGCGGCCTTATTCTTATACGGTGCCTCCTATTCGGGTATGCACAGTTTCTACAATGCAAGCGCGAGGTTCCTTTGGTAATATAGCTGGTGCGGTGGTCAACATTATCAATGACATCTATAAAAATCGAAAGGGTCGCATTCATATTTGATAGGGGTGCCCCCCCCCCTATTTGTTGCTTATATGCACGGTTCCGAAAGTGCAATCTAGAGGTGCCTTCCTATTTGTTGCTGATATGCACGGTTCCGACAGTGCAATCTGGAGGTGCCCCCCCCCCCGATTTGTTCCTGATATGCACGGTTCCGACAGTGCAATCTGGAGGTCCCCTCTATATATCAAAAAGGCTCACACTCATATTTGGTATGGTTGCCCCCCCCCCTTCGTAATGTTGTTGACCCGGTGATCATCGCAATCAATGCCATATACAAAACACATATAAAGGTATGTTTGATAGGGTGCCTCTCGTAGCGAGTATGCACAGATCCCACGATGCACTTTCGAGGTTCCCCTACGTAAGCTAGTTGATGCAATGACCAACGTGATCAATGTCATCTTTATACGGGGAAGAATGCATTCAGATGCAATGTGACCCTCGTATGCGGGGATGCACAGTTTAGACAATGTAAATTGGATGTTTCTTTGTGCATTTTTTCCAGTGTGGCGTTGATGGTATCTACATCATAAAAGGTCATGTGCATGTCCTTATAGGGTCCCTCTTCCTCGCGTGTGCACAGTTCCTACAATGCGGGGCGGAGGTTCCTTTTGGTGATATATTTGGCACACTGATCAATGACATATATAAAACAGAAATCTCTCGTTGCTCATATGCACGATTCCAATGGTGTGGTCTGGAGCCCCCCCTTCTTGTGCAATGTAGATTGATGTGGTGCTCAACGTGATTAATGTCATATATACATGGAAAAAATAGTGTGTGCGATAGGGTGCTAGTCGTTGCGAATATGCACGATTTCGACAAATGCATTCGGGAGGTTCCCTATGTAAGCTTGTTGATATGGCGACCAACGTGATCAACGTCATTTTTGTACGGTGGTGACTTGCGTTGAAAAGCAGTGGGGCACTCCTATGCAGGTATGCACGGTTTTGACAATGTAAAATGAATTTTTTTCTTTGAGAAATTCAAGTGTTGTCGTGAAGGTATCTATACATCACAAAAATGTCCTTGTCCATGTTCTTATAGGGTGCCTCCTCTTCTGGTATGCACGGTCCCTACAATGCAAGCGGGAGGTTCCTTGGGTAATATGGTTGATGCGGGATCAACGTTATCGATGATATCTGTAAAATCAAAAGGGTCACATTCGTATTTGATAGGGGGGATGCTCCCCTATTTTGTTGTTGATATGCACGGTTCCGACAGTGCAATCTGAAGCCCCCCCCCCCCCCCATATATCAAAAGGCTCATGTTCATATTTGATAGGGGTGCCCCCTTCGTAACCTGGTTGATGCGGTGATAATCGCAATTGATGTCATACATAAAAAAAGAGAAAAGTATGTTTGATAGGGTGCCTCTCGTAGCGACAATGCACGGATCCGACGATGCACTTTTGGAGGTTCTCATGCGTGACCTAGTATAGGGCTCTCCTATGCGGGGATGCATGGTTTAAATAAATGTAATTTAGATGTTTCTTTGTGCATTTTTTCAGTGTTGCGGTGATGGTATCTATACATCATAAAGGTCACGTGCATGTTCTTATAGGGTCCCTCTTCCCCCGGTGTGCACGGTTCCTACAATGCGGGCGGAGGTTCCTTTGGTAATATAGTTTGTGATGTGATCAACGTTATCAATGACATCTATAAAAATCAAAAAGGTCACATCACATTTGATAAGGGGGTGCCTCCCGTTGTAGTCTATATGTACAATTCGAATAGTTCAATCTGGAGGTCCCCCCTTCGTAATCTAACTACATGGTCAATGTCATCTATATATAAAAAGGCTCACGATTCATTTTTTTATAGGGTGCCCCCTTGCGTAATGTAGTTGATGCAGCTATCAACATTGTCAAACGGTATCTATAAAAAATAAATAAAAATGTGGCATCCATGATTGATGACCTTATGGCCATGGATAGTTATATCATAGGTACTGTTATCGAATAAAAACCATTATCAAAAGTTTATAAGCACGTTGTCGCAGTAGAAAGCTCCAGCAGTTTGTGGCCAATCTATAGATGCGGCATGGTGTGGCATCTCTTAAGATTGGTAGCGGTGGCCATTGGTCTCGAAATGATGCTATAATGCCACACCGGGGTATGGCTGTAGCAAAAACAAGCAGAACAACAACAACCATCACATATCATCAATAAACACGTATAAAAAACCATATTTTTTTTATTTTCATCTGGGCTGCAACTCCAAGGCATGTGTCCTATTTCATTACGAATAAATGGCCGTTGTGTTACCAAAAAATGCTTTCACCCCACTTTGTATATAAAGCAATACGGCCGAACCGATAGAAAGTGATGAGGGAACCTCTTACAAAGCAGATCAAAGATAAAACAAGATTACAAGAGTGCCCACACTCCATCAAGACACAACCGAAGCTACTAACTAGAAGAGAGACCGCGACTCCAAGAGAAACCATCGAACGTTGATGCAACACACACACACACACACCAAGTTATCACTGGAGAGGGAACCCCTGCCCTCTCGCTCCGGACCATGGAGCATCGATCCTGCCTACAGACAACAAGGACCGAGACGATGCCCACGACGTCACGTGTAAAAGATAGGAAGGCAACAAGACCGCCCCAAGCCAGAGCCGAAGGAGCTTCGAGATAGGATCCGAGCTCGCCAACCAATGTCGAAGAAATGCAACCGGAAGGCACCTAGGCTTCATGACGACGCCCCCAAGAGGGTGACGACGCAATACGCCGCCGTCGTCGAGACCGAAGATACGGGTTGTGTTCCAACATAGAGAATAAATGGAGGTTTTTTCGTTTAGATTACTACTTCATTGAGTTTTAGATTACTACTTATATTATAAGAAACAAATTATTACGTCATTTCATTACACTGTAATTCAAAACAAATTATTATGTGCATTTTGTGCAAAAAAATTATGGATGGCTTTTTATAGTGAATTAGAGAAAAAAATGGCATGTAACGGTTTTTTCTCTCTAAAAAAAGGTAAACATATCAGACCAAGTATTGGCCATAACGCTCGTCTTTTTCCGGCCCATATCGGATGATATGTTTAAAATTATATTTACGAAATGACATGTTACGTTTATATGGGTAGAGCCCAGATAAGTGGCTAGTTAATTTCCTCACGGGCATGCGGTGGCTAGCTAATTTTTTAAAAAAATGATAGTGATGTTAGAACATGCAAAAATGGCCGTATCCTTACTAAAAAAACACATTCAGCTGATGCACGCAGGCATGACGTGACCACCGTGAAATAAACAAAATGGTACGTACTGTGCCATACACCAGGGTCTGTATGACGATCGTCCACGAGCCCGTGTGCATGTTGCGTGCGGTGGTGGGAGATCACATGAGATCATGATATCTGTAAGTCTCACGCGTGCTACCTTTTTTTTAGCTGGTGATACGGATCTTGTGTCGTACTCTCGCCCTGTCGTCACCATACAAAATATATACCAGGAGCAGGCATTGATATCCTTCTTAAGTCCATTTGGAGCAGGAGACCCCCTCTCCCCTACTTCGGGAACCCGCTGTAGTACGATCCGTGCGCTAGGCCGTGTGGCACCTTGTGCTCTAGAAGGCATAGCATAGGGCTGCAGCCTGCGAGCAACCAGGCTCCATCATTTTGGGCTGCAGCGAGCATGTCGCGTGCTATTGCTGGAAAGTTGACCCACGACTTTCATATTAGTGGTGTCAAACAGGGTGCATGCACAGAGAGCTTGTTTATAACCAACGGAGACTGAACAGCGTCAGACACACCCAGGACGTGATGCCGCCCGACCCGACGGACACTCACGTGAGCCATGCATGGACTGTGGGCATGCATGGGCCATGGGGGCTGCTGCCACGCCCGTCCACCCGCGTGCCAACGGTTTTTAAAATGCGCCCGCATGCAAGTTTGGGACATGTGTCCTGGGGTCAGGTGAGTGAAACGCACGGAAGAATGGACGTGATGCTATGTTTGCATTGAAGACTTTGTCAAAAACAGGACTCCCTCTTTTTCAGTTTACAAGTACTACGCGTATATCTAGGTTGTCAATTTTATCACCCTAATATAAACTATATAACAAAAAATTATACCTTTTGAAAATAGAACATATAAAGTTTATATTGGTATGTTTTTTGTAATATATGACTTGTATTAGGTTGGTCAAATTGATGATCTAGGAATACACGCACGCCTTATAAACTGAGAGAGAGGGGGACTGGGCGAGGGTTTAACACGTCGGCTTTTAAGGTGGAGACGGGACCAAGCTGAAACGTTATGCTAGGGTTTCCTACCCAGGGCGATCAGTGGGCGATTGCCCCGCCGCCACCACCGCCGGGCGCCGCCCCGGCCAAGTGTGGCCCTTCGTCCGTGCCCCAGCCCAGGCAAGGTACCGGTCACGTGACTCCGAGGGTCCGGTCGATACCGTCGTGGCCAAGTCGGATACAGCTTCGTGCCGTTCTGGAACCGTACGACCGGAAGGATTAGGGTTTCCTAAAACATGCCGCAAGGGAAGTCTGAACCCAATCCCTTTAAATCCTAAGAGCAACTCCAACGGGCCGACCCAAATGTCGCAGCGGCTTCTGACGCCTTTGGAGCTAAGGCGTGGTCCAGCCCGCCACGGGGGCGAACTCCAGGTACCTCCAGTCAGTGTCAACCACGGTGAACTACAGTATGATCCCAAGCAAAGGCGGGTCGCGGGTTGCCATGAACTGCTGACGGAAAGCCTTGGTTGATGCAAGACTTAGCCACTCCCCCAACACCGTGCTAGACCGCAGAAGGCTCTTCAAGTCATCAAGACGGAGAAGCACCTGCTCTACAAGCTCGCCTAAGCGAAGAACTTTGGTAGTGGATTCCTCGCCATCACTTGTGGGGGGGTGGCTTGATTGCGGCCATGAGTGCTTTGGAAGGGCGCATGCGCGTGTGTGGGGAAAGAGAAGGGTGTGGTGCCTGCTGATGAATGGAATGGTGGTCTTTGACTCTCAGCATCTGCGAGTCTAGAAACGGCATGGCGAAGAGATCGAAAATCCGGCCTGGTGCGAGCAGGGAGGCACGTGCGGCGGCAGGCCCAAGGGGCATGGGCGCCTTTTGACTTGAAGCATCACATGCATGCAGCCGCATGCACAGGGGCTCATCCTGTTCGGCCGTACGGTACGTTATAAGTGATACGGGCATCACCCAGCAATCCGCATGCCCACATGGAGGTAGGATCATCAGGGACGTGTTCGTACTCGGCTTAATTTCTGTTCTGACGGGACGCCATGCACCGCATGAGCCTGCATGTTCTCCATGGCGTTGTCGTGCATGTATCTCGCTATTGAAAAAACAAATGACGGGGAGAATCGGCGTGCAGGAGAGGGCTGGGACCCCGGTGCGCAGCAGCTAAATGACAAAAAAACGACGCATGTGTAAGAAAAAAGGTAGAACCATGCCATCGAAAAGAAAAGGTTCAAACCTTCCGGAACAGTTCTCCAGTATCCGTGGAGGAACCATTTGCTTTTGGCGCTGTGGTCATGTCTGCTGCACTGCAACAGCGACAGGCTAGAGCCTGCCCCCGTTCCCTTCCCTTGCCTGCGGCGTGGTCCACCTTTCGCTATAAGAGAAAAAGAACATCAAATGAAGCGTGGTTCACCTTTCGCTATAAGAGGAAAAGAACATCAAATGAATAAATCCAGGAAAAATCAAATAAGGTAAGAGGAGGGACCAGATCCCAACACCAACGAGCGCTCGTGATTGCATCCGCCCTAGTGAAGCTTCATAGGTTTGCTTTTCATATATATATATATATATATATATATATATATATATATATATATATATATATATATATATATATATAGGGTCGCGTTATTCGTCATCCTGGTTAAGGAATAGTTATTCTTCACCCCCCTCTATTTTATCATCAATGCATCATAATTTTACATTCCGTAAGTTTTGTCTTATTTCCGACGTAAAAAGAGACCGTAAGAAAATATATAATCGCCGTAAAAAATATTTTATGTTATGTAAAATTACAAACGTAAAAACATAGTCTAAAATACACATAAACTACAAATTTTCTTATCTTATGACCTATATTTTTATTTTCTTATGTCAAATTTTACGTAGTGAATCAATAGGAATGTAACTATTTGAATTCTAAACGTAATTTAATTATGAAATGATCGTAAGATTACCTCGGATGAAGAATAACTTATTATGCACCCTGAATGATGAATAGTAATATATATATATATATATATACTCTCTCTCTATTTTGACATCAGTGCATCGTATTTTTACGTTTCATAAATTTTGTCTTATTTCATACATAAAATGAGAATGTAAGAAAATATGTACTCATCGTAAAATTATGAATGTAAAAACATAGTGTAAAACATATATAAAATGTGATTTTTCTGGTCTTATAACTTATTTTTTTTATACCAAATTTTACATATTAAATCAAAATGCATGTAACTATTTATATTCTAAATATAATTTATTTAGGAAGCGATCATAAGATTACCTCGGATGAAGAATAACTTATTCTGCACCTTAGATGATGAATAATAATACTATCACTATGTAGTAATGTGAAATAACTTTAAATATTGGTTGTTGGATGACGCCAATCTAATTGTATCTTCATAACATACACTATCAACTTTAATACTGCCAAGTTTTTTTTATTCTAAATGAATTGTTATTGTTTTCTCTACTACCGGCACCGCATACCGGTGAGATTGCTCACATGCCAGGCCACGTGACGTGGTTGACCGATTGATTGCCCGCGGTCGCCCATACACCACGACACATACGTACGATACGGCTGTGTGGGTGTACGTACATACATACACACCACGCATACCATTGAGGTCGGGTGGGCGATGCTTTTTATTCTTTTAGAAAAAAACATCCTACCTTTTATGATGAAGGGGTATGAAGAGATTATCGTCGTTAATGTGTTTAAGTGATTGTGGCGAAGAAGTGAATATCAAATAATACAATATGAAAGTATCATAAATCTAATGATGTTTTTTAGGAATATAAATCTAGCGATGATGTGTTTTCTATATAAATTTAAGACAAACTTCGTAAAATATATTAAGACAAATATAATGTACGAACTAAAAATACGGAGAAAGTATATACCAGTACAAATTACCACAGACGTATTTTGACTTGGTCCGAGTGTCCGACTCACCATGTCAGCAGGGAGTTCAATACTCCAGCTCACTCGTGTGCACAACGTGCTTGTTCTCTCGAGGCCACGGAGTGCTGGTTAGAGCAGAGCCCCGATTTCCTCCTTGTTAGCCTTCGGGCAGACTGTAACCAAATGATTCTGAAATAAAGTTCTAGCTTTCGATGAAAAAAAAAAGAGTGTCCGACTTTGGATCAGGAACGCAACGCCGACTGTAAAATATCCTCCAGAAGTTCGCCCTTCACGGCAGACCGTATTTCCCCAACTAAAAGCCAAACCAAACGATGAACAAACTTGAAATCCCCCTCCCGGTTTCCTCTCTTCGCACCTCCGCCCTGAAGGATCGACGCTCCGGCAGGCCAAGGTTTGGGCTCCCCCTCCCTTCTCCGTCAATCCACTCGCGGATTATCTTGTGCGCGGCTTAATCGTTGCTGTGTGCTGGTCTTTCCCGTGGAGGACTTGCTCTGGGGACTGGGGTTAGGTTTTCAGGCGTCGTCTGCGATTCTCGGTTGTTCCTGTCTCCACGAGTTGGTCGTCCCCAAGGAATGCGTAAGCTTTCGGTTTACTCTGTTGATGTATTGTGCTCTATGCAAGATATTGCAGAGGAATTGCCGTCTGTAACAGGGCCGTAGTACTGGTCCTCTAAATTAATTGCTTAAGTAGCCTATTAATCATGATTTCGTGTTCATCTCGGTGATTATAGGTATTTAGGGCATTTGTATTTGTCAATTATGATGCCAAGATTGGTCCTTATGTATGGGGCTGTACTCATGATAAGATTAGCCAACAGTTCAAGCCATATCTGTAATGCGGGAATTTGCTTGTACTTAGTCGTGGAGCAGTTTAATTGCCGCAAAAACCTAGGTTGTGTTCCCAGTTTGAGTAAATGATGTCATTGAGATGTGTGTAGCTTTATATTCTCATGCTCGATTACTTCTTCCTTGTGATCATCTAGGTGTACTATATGCTAAAAAAATATTCTTTGCCAACGGCTCCAGTGTTCTCTTCCCCCCGGACACTGTATGCAGAATCGGTCTTTTGGGATTGTTGCCTTGCTTTATGATTATTAGATGTGTTCTCTTTATGATTCTCTATTTTTATTCGTCAAATTTCCTTGTGGTCAGCTAGGTGTACTATGCTAAAAGAAAATCTTACCCAACTGCTTCAATGTTCTCTTTTCCCCGAACAGTGTATGCAGAATCGGTCTTTTAGGATTGTTACCTTGCTTTATGATTATCAGATGTGTTCTTTTTATGATTCTCTATTTTTATTCTTCATATTTCGTTAATGAGTTTAGCTCTTGAGCTGAAGTTATTGAGTTTTCGTTGCTGTGGTTTAGAGTTGGTTCAAAATCTGGAAATTATTGGCATTGAAGTACCACTTGATTGTCTCAGCACTAGCAGAATTATGTATTCAGTCTATCCTATGTCAGTCCATATAGGTCTAGCTATACAAATTCTTCATTTTTATTGTTTTGGAATTAGCTTCTTGTTTCCCAACAGAGTTCGTGGTGCCATGACATTCTCATGTGCAGTATGTTCCCAATTCAACAATCTGCCTCTGATCTTCGCTTTTGGACTCTTGAGTACATTCTGTTTGGGAACTGCATACTATGTTTGATTTAAATGAATTGTTGAGATCAAAATCCACACGGTAGATGAACTGAGTAGCTGATAAGCTCCCATGCGTAGAACACCTCTCGGAGTATCAACTTAGCTCTAGAATCAACCATATTTTTTCTGGCACGTACAATTAGCTGGAAGCATCACACCTCTTGGATACTCCCTGCTCCCAACATAAAATTTGTTCATGTAAGTAAAACCAGCATACTGCAAAACTCCACAGTTGCTGCTAGGTTAGCAAGTGTAGGTTTGAAACAGAGGGAAGGGTGGAAAATTAGATTAGGTAAAACCTTGTGGCACTATACCTTGATCATTCTATATCACTGGTGCAGCATCTGGCCCAAGTATTTTGAGGAGTCTATCTGTACTTTTATTAATCATTAATGTGTTGGTACATATATATTGAGAAATGAAACTTCTGTCACGGATGTTTTAGTTTTCTGCTTTTCTTGTTGAAAACACGACTGCCGCTTGCAAAACCTGTTTGATAGTTCGGATGAAATTGTGTCACATGCCTTATCTAGTTTGGGAGGTACTAACCTCCTGTTGTAGTTGAGCAGTATCCATTCGAAAAGAAATATTTTGCTAGTCTTTCACTGATCAGTTGTGTAATTGCATATGAATCGAAGCACTAGGGGGTAAACCAAGAAGGTAGATAGCACGAAATTCTTCACTAGAACAGTGACAACAGTGACTTTCTGTTATCCCTATTTTTCCCTTGGTAAAACGTATAGGATGTACTTCTCACGATCAGCACTGCAGCTAAGATGAACATGCAATCTCTCTTTTCTTTTAATTTTCAGAACATTTACAGTCTTTCTCACTACTCTGATTCTTCATTATCAATGGACGCAAAGTCATAAACAAGAGCTTTTACGACTTCATGTTTTGAAACCAGTTAAATCATATAGTTTCTGTTATTTTTTCTCATGCTCCTGTTTCTCTGAACATATTAGCTGGAAGTATCACAGAGTTTGTTAGCTTTTTACAGACAAATGTGCTTGGATTTTTGTTTAAGATTGCAGCTATATGTATCTTCATGTTGTTTGTTCCATGAATATTCTTATGTACCCTCAAAATAACTTCTGTTAATTATGTTCAGTACTGATGAATTTTTCATTGTCTATTTTGAACACTGTCATTTTCAAGTTAAGTTTGTACTCTGTAACCTCATAAAGCGCAATATATTTGTTGGCTGTTTTCTGTTAACAATAGTTACCCCTGTTCTTTCATGTGCAAGTTGTAATCATCTATCTAACCATGTTTTCCCTTAGAAGTTAGAACGTGCCTGTTTGTCTATTCTAAAACTAAGGTGTAGCATGCAAGAGCTTGTCTTTCATTTAGTATGCTTCAGTTTGTCTATTGTGGATTACTTTGAAGTTCTAGCTTTGTCCTTATTCAAATTTGACGAAGCCTATAAGAAAAATATATCAAGACCTACAACACCAAATTAGTTTCATTACACTGAACCGGATCTTGAAAACGGGACTGAACTGAATCCGGCTTCTTGGTATTTTTCACAAAATGTATTTCCGTTTTATATATATTTGGTATTGTAGATCTAAGCATATTTTTCTATAGACTTGGTCAAACTTAAATAAGTTTGACTTAGACAAACCTAGAACTTCAATTAATTTGGGAAGGGCGAGAGTTTTGGTTTCTAGAATTTAGCATCCTGAGCTTGTCCTTAATTTGCTACACTCCAATTGTCCTCTTGCAATTATAAATGATATTGTTTCTTCACTTGCCTTGTTTCTTTCCATGTATGAAAAAAATGGTTTCCAACTCATATTGGGTATTTCTGTTTTGATGTCAAACGAACCTCGGAATCTTTGCATAATTTCTTATTTTTATTAGTGTGTAATGTATCGGCATCAAGCTAACAATGCCTGGACTGTTTCTGATGGACCAAAGTGTGTAGGGTTCAATATCTTTTTTTATTGTTATTTTGGTTAGGTAATTTATGCATATGATATTCACTGTTGTGCAGATCGGACTGGCGCTATGCACAGCCATCATATTTTATTTAGGTTATATACCTAGAACTCTAATAAGTGGAGCTTAGCAGTAGCATACAGTGACTTATTACTGGATTTCACTGTTATAAGCACGTACTTATAAATATTAAATCATGACGCAAAAATCTAGGAATTGTCCCCAGTATCCACCTTATTATTTTGCTAATTGTTAGGCTATAGTAAGTGTTGCTGCAACTTGGAATTTGGTCGCAGCATGCTCTTTCACTATTTTTTGTCTTTTTGATCAATGTATTAATGTCAAGTCACTGTATACACTCCTGTTTTGAAACAACATTGACATATTTTGATGAGATTTTATTTTCTCTTGTTTTGAAACAGGAGTCTGGACTGGATACACTCCTTCGCTTTTGTTCTGTGTGATAAAAGATTTATAGCTTATAATATCACAGCAATGTATACAACTGTGCAAACATACTTTATCTTAGGTTTTTTAAAACAGTTTCCGCTTATTTTTCAGTGCCATTTAGAAGATGTTGGTGGCCAGAGAACAAAGCAAGTCACCGACCCATGCTCAAGGTCTGCTGGAATATACACTAAAACTTCATGCTGGTAAGTTTGCTCATGAATCATGAACCCTGAATGATTAACCTCATACAAACCAGACATCAAATATATTTCAGTACATAGTAGTCATAACAGTTTCCGCTTATTTTTCAGTGCCATTTGAAGATGTTGGTGGCCAGAGACAAAGCAAGTCACCGACCCATGCTCAAGGTCTGCTGGAATATACACTAAAACTTCATGCTGGTAAGTTTGCTCATGAATCATGAACCCTGAATGATTAACCTCATACAAACCAGACATCAAATATATTTCAGTACATAGTAGTCATAACAGTTTCCGCTTATTTTTCAGTGCCATTTAGAAGATGTGTTGGTGGCCAGAGAACAAAGCAAGTCACCAACCCATGCTCAAGGTCTGCTGGAATATACACTAAAACTTCATGCTGGTAAGTTTGCTCATGAATCATGAACCCTGAATGATTAACCTCATACAAACCAGACATCAAATATATTTCAGTACATAGTAGTCATGCAAAACTTGCATCTGTCATATTAGGAACTCATTGTTGTCGATATGTACATGTTAACTAATGTTGGGCCTCCACAACCCACTACTGGCATGACTAAAAGAGCCAGTCTTACATCTTTTGTTAGGGAAACTACTATTACATCTTAGACTTGTGGAGTAATTTACAAGATGCACACACAAATCTCTTCGGCACCTGAACAAAATCACTAATTCCAACACACCTAGTGTGCTGCCACACATGGCATGAGTCACAAGATAGCATCCTCTCACCATCATCATCCTTCGCTCCACATGAACAATTAACTGTCCATTTTTCTACACCCCTCTCCATCCGATAAATTGCAACCCTGCGCTCACCTCCAACACACTTGCCTTGGATGCTGACAGTCCCTTTTGCTCCAAATAAGAGCTTGACTTGAGTTGTGTCATCTGCAGTTGGACAATCAAGAAGCTGGTTTGCTACAAAGCTTTGTAGCATCAAGTAGATACTTTGGAATGTTCTCGCAGCCTCCATCTTCAGATCAGCAACAGTAGCTGTTTGCGGAAGTGTTAAAAGTTCTGCTGGGAGGCTGGGTGGATCACCAACCTGATCCAATAGCTCCACTTGGCACCAGATGTGCAGCACAGATTGGTTTTGAGGTAAGAAATCCTCTTCCATGTCATAATGCTTGATGAATTGTTTGCAGTCCAAAAGGACCATCGCAGATCTGTTGGCATGTTCATGAATATGTTCTGGCTTATAAGGTTGCATTGTATGAGGGTTGAGGAGCATATCATAGAGGAACTTGATGTCACGGAAAAGGTGTTCCCGAGTTGGCATGCTCGCATTCTTTGGCGGCAAGATTTCATTTGTGAGCCTGCAATGAGTAAAAGAACAGTTAGCCTTTTGATCATAGAAACAAGAACTAGGCTAGTTATGCAAGTCACAACCAATATCTGAGTCACGAACCTATACTCTATTGTGTTTGTCTCACTGTTGCATCGAACTACAACAACCATCCCATCATAGGTTCTTGTACCACCAATGGTCTTGAGGCAGTAATCAACCAGCTGTGGTGAACCAATTGGATGAGCTGTAGCTGCCTTTAGGGTTCGCATAGCCACCCACCTATCTGCAGCACGGAGAACTTTCAGCGCAACATCCATCGCTTGCTTTATTTTCTCATCAGCCCAGTTTTCGTCTTTGAAATTGGCATCATATGCGAGCTCCCTCTTGTGCATTGTCACAAGGTGGGTATGCACACTCTTGCCAGCAGCAAGCCCCAAGACATAGAGGAACAGATCACGGAATGTTGTGAGAGGGCGCTTTGAGAGCGATTGATAGAATGCAATGGTATCCTGCAGTTGGTTTCGAGGATATCGGGAGTGCGGAAAGAAGTGAGAGAGTGATACTGAGGAGAGGTTTTCAGTGGCTTTGCTGTAGGTTTCAGATGTAATTCCAAAGCTCCCACTTCCAAGTTTGAATCCCCACTGCCCGTACCAAGAACAGCCAGTGGCAATGGCATGTAGAACTCGGTAGTCAACTTCAAACTTCTTCGAGACATCCAACACTGAAACCTTTCTGAAATTAATCATGTACTCTTATGTTAGTATCATTTCCCAACAAATTACAAAAAAGGTAGGCTGTTCCTGTTCCACATAAATGTGTAAATCTGCCTTTTATACCTGACTCTTAGGTATGTGCAAAGACGATCCCAAAAGTCCATCAGTTGGTATCCTGTCAAGAGGCTGGAGCCACCTTCATGGCCGTTAATTCGTACAAGATGGCCAAACCCATTTTCATGTACTATGCCATGTAGCAAATGCCGCGGATCGTCAATCTGGGCATAGTCCCAATCTTCAGATCCATCATGGGGTAACGCAGAACCGTGACTGCACGCCAGGCACCTGATCATTTGATTAAATAACAGTTCAGCATGTAATTTTATTTGTCATCAGAAGTTGAAGTGTTGCAACCATTTTTCCAATGATATTATTGTCACATTTGTTTGCAGTGATATTGTTGCCTTATTAGATTGCAAATACTGAACATTGGTGATAAAACCAACCTTGTCTCAAACAATTGAACCATCAGGCCACAACGCCGGCAGGTTTTGCAGCTGGCCGTTTTGTCATTCCGAATTATGAAGTGAAACTTCTTCCCACAAACTGGGTGCCTGCTCCAGCCTATCAGAGTTGAACAAATTAATGACATCAATTTGGCTCCAAGATGTAATTCAACAGTCATGGTCATGCCATTATCTATTTGTCAGGAGATGTGGCTTTAAGTTCCCGAACAGGTAGTTCATCAATTTATAATGAATTACGTGTTAAACTTGAAAGAGTGAGGCTATTAGGAATAGGCTGTTCATTTTGACAGCCTCTGTTCCCTCTCATTCCTCTTATTTTTATCTCTTTTTGTCTCACTTCCATTTTTTCTCGCTCTTTTTTTGCTCCTTTTTGCCGTTGGCTTTTTTGTTGACTTTTTTTTGACTTGCAAGCGCAGAGAGATTCAAGAAAAATGGATAATGCTATATTAAAAGCCTTTACTCCGTCGGGGTAGTCAAATCTAATTCATGAGAGCATGAATCTACACGGATTTTACAGCATCCCAAGCTAATAAATAACACAAATCTAGGAACTCCATACTCTTTACCAACCAGATAAATCTATAGCTGACACAAAGACCTATACACAAAACAAGAAATTCCCACCTTTTCAAAAAAAAAACCAGAAATCCCCAGACGACTACCTGGGCATGCTGAAATTTACACACACTCGAGCACGCCGGAATAACTGAGGCACTTACCAGCAACCGTACAGTGGTCACAGTGGACGCGCCTGGCCCTGGGCACGTCCTCCTCGACCACATCCATGGCCACGACCGAGGCCTCGCCCTCCTCGCCTACACGGAAACCTACCTGCCACACCGCGCCGGCGTCGCCCAGCACGCCGCCCTGCTCCCACTCCGCGGGCGGCGGCGCCGGCGACGCGTGCCGGGACAGGAACCCCCGCACGCTGGCGCGGAACGACGCGGCGCCGGCCCGCTCCTTCCGGCCGGGGAACGCCCGCAGGTCGAGGAGGCAGGGCTCCGCCAGCACCCGCCCGCGCCGCGCCCGCTTCGTGGGCCGCCCGAGCACCGCCATCGGTCGACGCCGGCGAGGAGGGGAGGCGGATCCGTGGGGCAGCGGCGCGCTCGCGGCGGGCTGGGGGCGAGGCGGCTAGATCCGATCGGGTTCGGAAAATTTTCAAACCGGCGGTTGGGTCTGGAAGCGCGGGGACTTTGGGGGATTTTCGGATCGCGCCGAGAGAGATTCGTAAATTTTCAGATCATGGCGGATGGGTGGGTGGGTGTGGGTTGTTGATAAGGTCGGAGGACGTGGATATATATGCCGGGCCCGGGGCTGTGCCTGTAGCCTGTAGGTCGGTTTGGCTCGCGGGGAATTTACGGTTTCGCCCCTCGGAGGCTTCGAAGAGTCGCGAGCGAACACGTCTGCGTGCCGCGGGAAAAGAGGGGCTGATTGATTGAAAGCGGGAATTTTCTGGAAAACTTCGCGTGTGGGACCCGCCGGGGACGTCGACGTTCTTGGGCTTGTTATCGGGTTGGGCTGTGCAACGGACACGAGCGTTTTTTTTTTGCGGATAACGGACACGAGCGTTGAGCGGGTAATAGTATCGGCCTCTATTGGTTTTGGCAAGACAAAACTCGCCAAATATGATAATAGCGGTTGAATTTGGAATATCTCGTTTGGTAGATCAGATTTTGGTAAGGTTCCTTTGTTGGTTGTCCTCTTTGGCAGCAACGCTAAACTATCCTAAGGCACGTATTACGGTGCTACCTTAGTTGTGTGACATAAGATTAAAAAAATTCTAGAGAAGGTCATCATTTTTTTTTTTGGAAAAGCATAACCTTATATATTAACGCTCCTTGTGCAAATCACCCAAAGCAGAAGCAGTCACTTTGGGAGGTACATCAGTGTTCCAAGACACACTATCATTCACCATACACATACTACCGATGTTCGCAAATTCACGTGCTGCAAAGTTAGCCTCTCAATGACATACTACTACCACTTCATGTTTGGCGAACCACATTTTTGGCTGGAACTTGATGTCCTTGATGATGAGTAATTGATAATACCAAAAACATAATTACATTTTCCATGAGTTTATTGACTAGACTACCCGGTGACTCATCCACCTAGTAAGAGAAATCTTATTACAATAACTATCACTAGTTTGGCACACGATTCATTTCATTAGCAGAACGAAAACATTATCAGATGGTCCACAGAGCATGCTTGCTATTGGTTTTCTCCAACGGCTCGCTAGCACACCTCGAGCTGGCGTGCATGTTCTAAGAAAAGAACTAATGTGTGTGTGGTATGTAATTGCTAGTTTGGTGCAAGGTACGTGTTGCCTTGATGTTTTCTCTTTGTCTTTTTGTTTTATATACATGTATTAAAAATATACTCATTGTGCATTTAAAATATTGTTCATAATGAAAGTAAAAAATCATTATTTATTAAAAAGTGTTCATCATGTATTTAAAAAATGCTCCATGAAGTAATTACACATATTTATTGTATATCAATGTTTTTAGTGTTATTAAAAATATAGTAACTAAAAAAGTGTTTTAGGCATTATAAAATGTTCGTGCAATATTTTGATGTCATTTTAAAAAAAATCAAGCATTTATTTTACAATATTCTTGCAATTTATATACAGTGTTCAAGCTTCCTCCTGTGTGACACATGTCTCTTTCTGCAATTTTTTCTGCAACATCATGTGTGTTGCAAAATTGCCTTCTGCAACAACACCCATGTTGAAAAAAAAATTGAAGACAAAAAAAAACTACTGATATTTTTCTGCAACATCATCTACGTTGCAACATTTTCTTCCACAACAGCACCCATATTGCAAAAATAGTAAAGAAAAAAAATCTGCAACATAAGCTTTATTGCAAAGGATTATGCAACACTCCCCTTGTTGCAATGATGAAGATGGTGTTGGACGCTGGATAGCTCTAGATCTAACTGATGCCGAGGTGGTGGATCTTTAAAAAAAAATCTGCCAAGTAGAAAATTAGAAAAGATGCATGAAAAGAAGAAAGAAAAAGTAAGGAAAGAAACAAGACAAAGAAAAAAATATAAAAGGGAATGAAAATAAATAGAAAAGGAAAAACCGAACACCAAACCAACAAGAAAACCTGCATAGAAACCGTAGTAGAGAACCACTGGCAGAAAAATAGGAAAACCCACGGAAACCAGACTGACCTACTTTCCCGTGCTTGCAGGCGACGCTCAGCTAACGCTGGTAGGTGGCGACATATAGCCGATTTTTTGGAAGGGCCATATAGCCGATTTTGGCCTAAAGACAGGACGTAAAGACTTATATGTGGACCAAAGTCCTCTCCTAACAGACTTATATGTCAACGCAGTTTTTTTTTTAAACAAAAGCTTCCATTACCATTACCATAGAACATAGGCTATTGCTTGGTTATATATATCCTGAGAAAAATACTCAAACAACACACCTATAATATAGAATGATCCAACGGAGGAATTAAAAAAAATATGACTGTATGTGTCCTTGACAAAAAAAAAGTTCAGTATATATTTATGTCGTAGTGAGCTAAAATGCTCGTTATTTTTGCCGAAAACACATAAATGCATATTTTCACAATCCCTCCGTTGGATCATCTACATTAGAGAGATGATCCATATTTATTTCATATTTTTTGAAAACTTTTAAACCGCTCAAAGTTTGGCGAGCCTAAACAAGTTCTTTGGCGCTATGGTAGACACGGTTTTACATATTAAGGGGTTGATCAGGTTAAACATGAGTGCTTCTCTTCGATGCCCTCTGCGCTAGTAATGAAAACAAACGCCCATGTCCGCACCTTTGTGCGCGGGCCATTCCCGGTTCGCTGGTCGTGGTGGAACGATCTGGTTGACAAGTTCGGTTAACCGGTCCACCGTTGACTTTCCGAGAAAAAAAGATTTGAAAAAAAATCACGAACTCGAAAAAAGTTCACCGACTTGAAAGAAATAACATGGATTTGAGAAAAAAAATAATGGATTCTGAAAAAAAGTTTACCAATTTGGAAAAGGTTCATAGATTTAAAAAAATAGTTTGTGGATTTGAAAAAAAATCATGAATTTTGTAAAAAAATTCATAAAGTTGAAAAAGTTTATGGATTTGGGAAAACTTTATAATTTTGAGAAAAAAAATCTTTAATTTGAAAGTAGAAATCACGGATTTAGCAAAAAAATATCACGGACTTGAATAAAGTTCATCAATCTTGAAAAAAAATCACGAATTTTTAAAAAGTTTGAGGATTTTGGGAAAAAACACGTATTAAGAAAATCACCAATTATTTTACAAGTTCTTGGATTTTTTTAAAAGTTCACCAATTTGGGAAAAGTTTGTAGATTTTTTAAAAAAATCATGAATTTGGAAAAAGTTCATAGATTTTGAGAGAATGCTCACGTGTTTCGGAGAAGGTTTACAAAAATAAAAAAAGACATCAAGAATTTTAAGAATTTTAAAAAGAAAAATCATGCATTTTAAAACAAAAATATTAAAAAAACAAAATAAAAATAAAAATACTAAATGGAAGAAGAAAAAAGAATGAAGAAAGGAAAAAAAGAAAATAAACAAAAAATGGGTAAAACCAAAGGGAAAACCCGAAAACTAGCCCAGAAAACCAGCTGGGGTTGCTTAAAAAAAAGAAACAATGGCGCTTCTCGCATGTGGTCGAAGAAGAAAAAAAAGTGAAATGGGCCGAGCCCAACAAGGGTCGTGTGCCGGTTTGTAAAAATGCCTTTAACTGGCACAAAGGGCGCTAAATAGGATTCTGGGTCAAACAGGGTGTCTTTTTAGCATTGTGTCATTAAATCACCCGTTGAGATCATTGTTTGGCGGACTCTTTCGATTTTTAGGCCCAACGCCGATCATCAAACAGACATCACTAAATGTTCGTGGATACGTCTAGATGTGTCTGTAGACAGCCGACCGAGCATCAGTCATCCAACGATGATCACCAAATATCCGCACATTGAAACTGATTGTACACAAAATAAAAACGAAATTTAATCAAGTTCGATATATTACATGCAAACGAATGAAATTTAACAAGTTCGGCATAAACTTAAACTAAATTAATCAATGTAGTGGTGACGTCGTATGGATAATCATGGCCTCCAAGGTCATCGGCACCTCAGTTGTTGTTACCGTCTGCATCGTCCTCACTATAGTTCTTGTTGTCATTGCGCCAATGGTGGAAGGGTCGTCAAGAGTCACGACATCCCTACCCACCGCCATGCACGGTCGCGGCGCAGATGTTGGGCTGCCTTTTTGCCTTGCACCGCTTGCCCTCGGCTTGGAGGCGGATGGCGCCCCCGGACTCGGCCAACCCCCAACTTGGAGGAACTGGTGTTTAACCGTCGGTGCACGTCCGACTCGATGGTGGTATTGAGCCGATTGAGGGCCCAAGCCTCCACAAAGCATGGAGTCCACGAGTACCCAATATGGTGCCACTTGGGTCTTGGCGAACGCCGCCGAGCGTTGCGCCCGGCTCCGTTCCCGGCGCACCTCCATCTCCGAGAGGTATTTCTCGCTCCCCGACGAGAATGACGCGCCCTCCAAGCCGTCGCCTTAGAGGTAGTAGTCGATGCAGCGCTACGGCTTCGATGAACACGGATCCTGCTCCTTCTTGATGGCAATCGGGTGCCACTGGTTGTGTGACTTGGGAAGTGGTGGGGACGGCGGCGACACCTTCACGCAACATCTGATCTGGACATCTTGGTTCCGCAGAGGAGGCATCAACTCCTCGTTCACGCGGCGTCATATCTGAACGCCGCAGTTGCGTGGAGGGGATGAAGGTGTCGGACCATGATCGATCAATGACCGCCGCGACACCATCTCCATCTATTCCATGAACTCTTCATTCGTCATGGCCGTTGCAGGGAGTAGGGGCGGTTTCTACTCCTCGTGGTCCAAGGAAATCGGCTCCACCTTGACAGCGGACGAAGTCGTGGATGGCGAGGGGTTCGAAGGCCGTGGGTGGCGGCGCAACTAGATGATTGGACCCTCCCCCCCTCCCCCCGCGCTGCTCGAGAGTCGTGCCGCAGCAGAGATGTGGATCTGAGAAGAGAAGTTGATGCTGTCAGCACTAGAATCGATGCAAAGACAATACGTTTTGTTTTCCTTTTGACAGTATGAGCTTTATTATCCTTCATGACCGATGTTGTGTTTCTTTTTTGATCTGCATTTTTTCCCAGGATCTATAAAATGACTTGTAACTTCTTGATTTCGGTGCTGTTTGGTTTCACTCCGCTCCACAGCTCCACTCCCGAAGTTGGCGGAGCTACAATTTAAAATGGTGGAGTTGCAGTTTCCCCGCTTTGCAGATTCCGGGAGTGAGTGATTACCGAACAGGGCCTTCAAGTGTAGTTGTCTCTTTTCATCTGTATAATGAATGGTAAGTGCATAGGGGTAGTTTGATGGAGGTAAACTGCCATATTACGCGTTCGAGTATAATAGAAAAGGGAAAACCCGGTTATAGAGAGAAAAATCATAAGTTTCCACACGGAGGAGGAAGTAAAAGAGTAGCATCTTTCCGTAAAGTAAAATAAAACCAAGAATATCATCTTACAACTAGCCCCTACCCAGATGCCAACACGACACAAAACAGAGCTAGCATCACTCCCATCAGGGGGCATCATGCTTCCTGCACACGAGTACAAGATGCATGTCTGCCTGTCGCCATTTGCGCTCCCCGCCCCGAATTCCCCCCGGCCCCTAACTACCCTCGCTCAACAGCACCATCGTCTGCAAATATTCCATTCCCCCATCCCGCCCGCCTGATATGACCACCTGCTCAATCGGTGCTGGCTTTACAGCTTACGCACCAAGGTTCGATTCGATGCCCTACCTGATCGCGCGGTGGCATCCTTTCCCTGTTGATCTGATGGATGAACACCTGGTTCACCTTCTTCCCTGCTCTGCTCTGCTCTTTTGCGGCCATGCCTATCGGAAGCGAGAGGAGCAAGCGAGTGAGTGACTGAGTGTCATGGGTCATTATCCCTTTCCCTGGATGATGCCCAAGTCTGCACGCCGTGGCTGGCTCGCTGCCTCGCCGTCGTCGAGCCATTGGCGGGGCGTCGGGTCAGGGGGTACGAACGAAGCGAGAACGAATCAGTCGCCATCTTCTTGCTTTGTACTCCCTCCGTAAACTAATATAGAAACGTTAGATCATTAATTTAGTTATCTAAATATTTTTATATTAGTTTACAGAGGGAGTAGCGGCTAAGGGTGATCAAACATATGATGTGGAATATTTGTACTTATGTTTGTTGTCAGGAAAAGAGACAGTGGATGCTTTTTACAGAAATTTTTAAATCAAGCCCACCTTTTCCTCCGCAAATCTTTTATTTCTCAAAAGTTCTCATCGATTAGCTTATAACTCCCTAAACCGTCATACTCTTATCTCGGAGCACTTGCCCCGTCAATAGTCGTGAATAGCAACTTGTATAAAAGGTGTGAAATGAATATGACAGTGTAAGTTAGGAGATGAAGTATATGGATACACAGGGAAATATGACGGTGACAACCGTTCCCGTAAACCTTGTCTGTGGTATGCGCAAAAGAGAAAACAAATACGGTACAGGAGGTGGAGCGGTGTCGTATATACCGACAACAGCGGGTCTCGGCGGTATGGTGCAACAGAGTCTCGGCGGCAGATACGTCTTGACAGACAAGCGCAGGGCGGTCGGTGGCGCCATGATAGCGTCGAGGCTAGTCTGGCAAAGATAATGCATATCTCTAGCTGAAGATTGATGGCACCATGTGGAAGGCTTTTCTCCACTAAATAGTTTTCTGGTTTTAGTTGATCACATATACTAAATAAATAAATAATCAAAATTTGATTACTTCCTGAGTTTGTGGTTTAAAAGCAACTCCAATCATTCCTGTAAACCTTAAATAACTAACGCTGACAGAAGTTCAAGGTAAAAGGCTCTCCAACAGCTTCTGTAAATCGATATTTTTTACGAGATCTCGTAAAAACACTCACTCCTTCTCATAAGTATTTGTTCTTTCTTTCTTGACGGTTAAAAATCGTCTGAATCTTTACCGTCCGCCCTGCGCCCTCGCGCCGTCCCAGCGTGGGCCACCTTCTTCGTGCCGCCATGCCGTCGGGTCACCACCACCGCCTCGCCGGGCCGCCGCTACACCTCCGCGTCACCACCCCGCACCTCGCTGGTCACTGTGTCACATGTCAATGACATTCGGGCCCTAGGCCATTAGCTGGGTTTTTTTTAGAAAAGGTCATAATGGCTAGCTTTATTAATTCAAAGAACAATTACATCATTCACAAGTTGGCCAACAATGAACACAGGAGGTTCATTTGTCCAACTATAATCACACTTATTACAATAACTAAACTTTGCTAGCTCATGAGCAACATAATTTACTTCACGAAAACAGTGTGTGAAGATGACCTTTCCTATTGACGTAGCTACGTCTATACATTCTGCGAAAATTGCCGCTGCTGAGTCCCACTATTGATCTTGACCTTGGCAATAGTTTACCACATTTTGAGGATCTGATTCAGCTTCAACTCTATTGAACCCCATAGAATTTGCCAGGATTAACCCATCCCTCATTGCCATAGCTTCCATAGTCATTGCATCTGCAGCATGGTGATAAAATCCTGAGAAAAAGGCAGATCTTACGGAAAGCCTGAGAAAAAGTGTTGTCAGACTACTTACCGTAAGTTATATGGTCATCCCGCAAAACCATTTGACGAGAAGGCTTTCATGGTAAACACTTGGGTAGAAATAGACCATATGCAAATAGGAGTACAAAGAAACGAGATACGCATTATCACATACTCACATGTTATCACTTCTTCCATTCATGAACTTGCCTGAGAAATTAATAAATTATATGATTCACGGACATTCACTTTTCCAAAAGATAGGCATGCTGCTTTGTAGCTTGTAGGGACAGAAACGCATGGTTATCTACTCCTGCTGCCCACAAAATCATGCTTTCATGTCAAATCATTGTGCCAAATCATATCCCGCTTTTAGCATGTTACTCCTACAAATAATTGCTGGAAGCAAGTTCACACTTGCGCGCATGCTCACATTTCTCGTGTTTTTCTAAGTCCAAATTCCAACAATTAATCAATTATGTATCGCAAGAAAACTTTATTTTTTTAGCGAGACGTTATTAAGTTAACTTATTACTTGGTTAGGGAAGTAGATATACAATCGGATTTAAGTCCCCGTGAATGTGAATATATGTTCCTATTTATAATTCTGGGACACCTTTTAATAGTCATAGTCGCTTCACTTGGGTCATCCTCAAAGGGGTGGCACGGGGTAAACCCTAGCTGCTGTTAGCCCTGCCCTCCTCTGCATTCTCCTATCACACCCCTCACCGCCATGAAAGACGCTGGCAAGCAAAGATCTCCCAGTCGACGATGGAGCGCGAGCTATTTCTCTTCCACGACGCGATGCACAACTCACACGAGATGAAGGCAGTTACCAGAGAGAAGTCCCCTGATCTGGCGGTGATGCCCCTTACGACATAGTGGAGGAAGCCGATGGTGAGGTGAGCATTTTTTGGGGCCGCCGATGGCAGTAGTTAGGATCTTAGCTTGGCAGTTGACGTACGTATATGGGCATGGAAGAGGTGGTTGCAACAACATATTCTTCATGCACCGCCTCTCCCTGTCCTGTCGATGGGATCGAAGGTGGTCTGACAGTGGGCTGATGCGGGGAGGCGAGATCCTCAACCCGTTTTCGGCGTTTCTCCAATGATGCGGGTGGGTCTTGGGCTCTCTTAGTGTCAAGATCCAGCAAGCGAGAAGGCGCTAACCGTCAGGGAGATTGCTGACACTAGTGCTTTTGATATTCTTCGGGTGAGAAAGCATGGTCTCGCCTTCGGCTAACCAGTTATTGTCAACGTGCATGTGTCCTGCTTTCACCGAAGGTGTTGGCTCCAAGCTTGACTTTGGGGACGGAAATTACATGTTCAACCCTTTGGTTGGACCCAACGTGAACACACATGTGGTGAACTCTTCTTGAAGGATTTTGTCTAGGAGTAGTGTGATTTTTGTTGTTCGATCACATGTTGACCGGCTGATTATGGTCCCATGGTCAGAGGGATCGTGATTGGTTTGCGGAGATACTGTCGCGAGGCAAGTCCATTTTAAATAACCTCATATTTTTCTTTATTTCGAGCTAATTTGTTGGAATTGATGTTTCTCTTTACTGAATGATTAATAGTACTGATTGATTGTCATGTAAAAATTGTGTGCACAATCTTAGTGTGCATAGCAATGCTCTTAATAGTATATGGATGTGTGCATCAATCGATGCAAAAGTCGATGCTATCCTTCATTTCAAAAGTAAATACATTAAATATTAGTAACAACTGCGTTCAGTCATACATAATGAACATGTAATTTAAATGTATCAAATAGACTGTACATGACAAACAACATTTCGATCAAATTAGTTATTTTTGAGATGGATATACAAGTATATTATGTGTGTGTCCAAGAACACCACATCTAGCTAGTCATCTAGATCCAATGCCATGGTTGTGGAGCCGTGAATGTTTTTGTCACAAACGTTCTAACTAACTGCTACTATTTATTGATCTCGATATTTAGTAGAGTGGTAGGACAAATGTTGGGCTAGAGAGGAGACAATAAGGCGATGAGTGCCCTCACACCAACAAATCTACCTTTGCTTTGCTGGGACTAGGAGCACCAACACCTTCATTGAACCAACAGTTTGTAAGACATGTTTGGCATCAGAGTGCAACATCCATGGCTGCTTTCCAGCTCCATATACAAAGGAAATAATTGCCTAGTCTTTCTTTTAAAAAGATGTTGGACTTTTATGACAAACCACACTTTTATTAACTTAAAATATAATATCAAGTGGACACAAATCGTATGAGCGACATTCAACCTCTGCATAATTAGAATGCACACAGCTAAAAGCAACAAGTCGAACAAAACAATAAAATAATTCAACATGTTGGTAGCAATAAAGTCCTATAAGATGAACACTATGCCTATGTCGAAAGTGGAGATGGACCGATTTGAAAAGTATGCTGCCATCCACGTTGGGTAAAAACCTCCTGTCGTGGGAAAACATGGCCACCTATGGGACCATCGGCCACTTGTGGTTCGGCAGGGGGGAAGAGCGCATTGCACAAAGAGCGAAGGGCGCAGATCAGCACGACAACGATCACACGGGTAGTTTTTACCCAGGTCCGGGCCGCCGTGAGGCGTAAAACCCTACCCCTGCTTTGGTGGATTGATGAGAGGACCGTGGTGGAGACGCAACGCTCTAGTCCGGCAAGGTTGCCTCGGGGCAAGAGCAGCTACACGTCTATGAGTGTACAAGGGTCCGAATCATTTCTAAGGTTGTCACGACCCTCCTTTTATAGATCAATGGGTCACCACAATGGCAAATCAGGCATTGTGTACTGATTAGATAGCAAACAAAGCTATCATACCTAACTCTGCAGACATGACAAGGCGCATTAAATGCACCGCTTAGTGTCACATCATAGCGCAGCTCGGCAAGCCTTGTCGGGCCGTTCGGCCACCTTCTCGCCTGCCTGTGTGACACGTCTCTGGACGAGTGTCATTTTGAGGTGATTTCCTTCAGGGATGGCTGCCACGTGCTGAATAACAGCCACTTAGTCACTTGCAGGCTCGACACCGCACCGATTGGTGACTTGCGTTGCTGTGAGGTGGAGCGGTGTGGCCTTGGCGAGGTAATCCGCTATCGTCGTACCCGACAGGCTTGCCGAGACAATCTTGGGACTTGTCTTCGGGGCAACCTTGACCTCGCCAGGCTTGCCTACCCGGCAAGGGAGTTTATTCCTTAGTGGTGTCTTGCTCCTTTAACTTGGTCTTGGTCTTCTTGATCCGCCCTTTGATTCCTCAAAGAGCTGATCTCTTCTGCTTGGTCTGGTCTTGGATGCTGCAACCTAGCTCTTAAGCCTGTGTACAGTCTGGGCAACACACCTGGGGTTTGTTGCACCGACAGGAGCCCCTGGGCCTGGCCTGAACGCGCTGGCGAGCGTCGTCGGGGTAGGCCCTGTCCAGTACACAGGTGAGAGGGTGGTGGTAGCTTGTCGTTTGAAATCTTCTTTGCTTCTTCATTAATCTGAGCTTGAATTAGTTTCCGGCTTTCCCGTGCGTCGCGTAACGCCAATTGTAGTGGGGCCATCTCTGTAATGGCCCGTGAATGACTTTAACGCATGGGGGAGTAACTGCCAATTCACTCTTCCCCCCACGTTCTTATCCCTTGCCACGTATGCTGCATGCATTGAGTGGGGTAGGTAACGGAGGCGCGTGGTGCGAGAGAGAGCGTTATGGTAGAGGCCCGGTCCTCTTGGGTTGGTGATACATTCATTTTGCATCATGTTTTCCTACTGTTATTTATGATGTTTTTATGCATAATAATGCTTTTTGAAGTAATTTTAATCCCTTTTCTCTCATAATATGCAAGGTACACACAAAGAGGGAGAATTCCGGCAGCTGAAAATCTGGACCTGGAAAAGCTACGTCAGGGTACCTATTCTGCACAACTCCAAACAAGCTGAAACTTTACGGAGATTTTTTTATGAAATATATGAGGAATATTGGAGCCAATAAGTTCCAGAGGGGGCCCAGCAGGTGGGCACAACCCACTTGGGCGCGCTAGGGAGCCCAGGCGCGCCCTGGTGGGTCGTGCTCCCCTCGGCCCACCTCTGGTGCCCATCTTCTAGTATATAAGTCATTTTGACCTAGAAAAAAAATAAGGAGAGGACTTACGGGACGGAGCGCCGTCGTCTCGAGGCGGAACTTGGGCAGGAGCACTTTTTCCCTCCGGCGGAGTGATTTCGCCGGGGGAACTTCCCTCCCGGAGGGGGAAATCATCGTCATCATCATCACCAACAACTCTCCCATCTTGGGGAGGGCAATCTCCATCAACATCTTCAATAGCACCATCTCATCTCAAACCCTAGTTCATCTCTTGTGTTCAATCTTTGTACAACTATAGATTGGTGCTTGTGGGTGACTAGTAGTGTTGATTACATCTTGTGGTTGATTACTATATGGTTTATTTGGTGGAAGATTATATGTTCAGATCCAATATGCTATTTAATACCCCTCTGATCTTGAGCATGATTATCATTTGTGAGTAGTTACTTTTTTTCTTGAGGTCATGGGAGAAATCATGTTGCAAGTAATCATGTGAACTTGATATGTGTTCGATATTTTGATAGTATGTATGTTGTGATTCCCTTAGTGGTTTCATGTGAACGTCGACTACATGACACTTCACCATATTTGTGAAGGAAATATGCCCTAGAGGCAATAATAAAGTTATTATTTATTTCCTTATTTCATGATAAATGTTTATTATTCATGCTAGAATTGTATTAACCGGAAACATAATACATGTGTGAATACATAGACAAACAGAGTGTCACTAGTATGCCTCTACTTGACTAGCTCGTTGATCAAAGATGGTTAAGTTTCCTAGCCATAGACATGAGTTGTCATTTGATTAACGGGATCACATCATTAGGAGAATGATGTGATTGACTTGACCCATTTCGTTAGCTTAGCACTTGATCGTTTAGTATGTTGCTATTGCTTTCTTCATGACTTATACATGTTCCTATAACTATGAGATTATGCAACTCCCGTTTATCGGAGGAACACTTTGTGTGCTACCAAACGTCACAACGTAACTCGGTGATTATAAAGGAGCTCTACAGGTGTCTCCGAAGGTTCATGTTGGGTTGGCGTATTTCGAGATTAGGATTTGTCACTCCGATTGTCGGAGAGGTATCTCTGGGCCCACTCGGTAATGCACATCACATAAGCCTTGCAAGCATGGCAACTAATAAGTTAGTTGCGAGATGATGTATTACAGAACGAGTAAAGAGACTTGTCGGTAACGAGATTGAACTAGGTATTGATATACCGACGATCGAATCTCGGGCAAGTAACATACCGATGACAAAGGGAACAACGTATGTTGTTATGCGGTCTGACCGATAAAGATCTTCGTAGAATATGTGGGAGCCAATATGAGCATCCAGGTTCCGCTATTGGTTATTGACCGGAGACATGTCTCGGTCATGTCTACATTGTTCTCGAACCCGTAGGGTCCGCACGCTTAAGGTTTCGATGACAGTTATATTATGAGTTTATGAGTTTTGAAGTACCGAAGTTGGTTCGGAGTCCCGGATATGATCGTGGACACAACGAGGAGTCTCGAAATGGTCGAGACATAAAGATTGATATATTGGACGGCTATATTCGGACACCGGAAGTGTTCCGGGGAAGTTTCGGATAAAACCGGAGTACCGGGGGATTACCGGAACCCCCCGGGGGGTTAATGGGCCTCATGGGCCTGAAGTGGAGAAGAGGAGGGGCTGCCAGGGCAGGCCGCGCGCCCTCTCTTCCCCTAGTCTGAATTGGACAAGGAGGGAGGGGCGGCGCCCCCCCTTTTCCTTCCTCTCCTCTCTCCCTTCCTCCCCCCTCTCCTACTTGGACAACGAAAGGGAGGGGAGTCCTACTCCCGGTAGGAGTAGGACTCCTCCTGCGCGCCTCCTACTAGGGCCGGCCGCACCCCCTTGAGTCCTTTATATACGGAGGCAGGGGGCACCCCTAGACACACAAGTTGATCCACGTGATCGTTTTCTTAGCCGTGTGCGGTGCCCCCTTCCACCATAATCCTCGATAATATTGTAGTGGTGCTTAGGCGAAGCCCTACGACAGTTGAACATCAAGATCGTCACCACGCCGTCGTGATAACGGAATTCTTCCACGACACTTTGCTGGATCGAAGTCCGGGGATCTTCATCGAGCTGAACGTGTGCTGAAACTCGGAGGTGCCGTAGTTTCGGTACTTGGATCGGTCGGATCATGAAGACGTACGACTACATCAACCGCGTTGATATAACGCTTCCGCTGTCGGTCTACAAGGGTACGTAGATCACACTCTCCCCTCGTTGCTATGCATCACCATGATCTTGCGTGTGCGTAGGATTTTTTTTTGTAATTACTACGTTCCTCAACAGTGGTATCAGAGCCTAGGTTTTATGTGTTGATGTTATATGCACGAGTAGAACACAAGTGAGTTGTGGGCGATATAAGTCATACTGCTTACCAGCATGTCACACTTTGGTTTGGCGGTATTGTTGGATGAAGCGGCCCGGACCGACATTACGCGTAAGCTTACGCGAGACTGGTTCTACCGACGTGCTTTGCACACAAGTGGCTGGCGGGTGTCAGTTTCTCAAACTTTAGTTGAACCGAGTGTGGCTACGCCCGGTCCTTGCGAAGGTTAAAACAGCACCAGCTTGACAAACTATCGTTGTGGTTTTGATGCGTAGGTAAGATTGGTTCTTGCTTAAGCCCGTAGCAGCCACATAAAACTTGCAACAACAAAGTAGAGGACGTCTAACTTGTTTTTGCAGGGCATGTTGTGATGTGATATGGTCAAGACATGATACTAAATTTTATTGTATGAGATGATCATGTTTTGTAACCGAGTTATCGGCAACTGGCAGGAGCCATATGGTTGTCGCTTTATTGTATGCAATGCAACTGCGCTGTAATGCTTTACTTTATCACTAAGCGGTAGCGATAGTCGTGGAAGCATAAGATTGGCGAGACGACGACGATGCTACGATGGTGATCAAGGTGTCGCACCAGTGACGATGGTGATCATGACGGTACTTCGGAGATGGAGATCACAAGTACAAGAAGATGATGGCCATGTCATATCACTTATATTGATTGCATGTGATGTTTATCTCTTATGCATCTTATCTTGCTTTGATTGACGGTAGCATTATAAGATGATCTCTCACTAAATTTCAAGATAAAAGTGTTCTCCCTGAGTATGCACCGTTGCCAAAGTTCGTCGTGCCCAGATACCACGTGATGATTGGGTGTGATAAGCTCTACGTCCATCTACAACAGGTGCAAGCCAGTTTTACACACGCAGAATACTCAGGTTAAACTTGACGAGCCTAGCATATGCAGATATGGCCTCGGAACACTGGAGACCGAAAGGTCGAGCGTGAATCATATAGTAGATATGATCAACATAGTGATGTTCACCATTGAAAACTACTCCATCTCACGTGATGATCGGACATGGTTTAGTTGATTTGGATCACGTGATCACTTAGATGATTAGAGGAATGTCTATCTAAGTGGGATTTCTTAAGTAATATGATTAATTGAACTTAAATTTATTATGAACTTAGTCCTGGTAGTATTTTGCAAATTATGTTGTAGATCAATAGCTCACGTTGTTGCTTTCATATGTTTATTTTGATATGTTCCTAGAGAAAATTGTGTTGAAAAATGTTAGTAGCAATGATGCGGATTGGATCCGTGATCTGAGGTTTATCCTCATTGCTGCATAGAAGAATTATGTCCTTGATGCACCGCTAGGTGACAGACCTATTGCAGGAGCAGATGCAGACGTTATGAACATTTGGCTAGCTCAATATGATGACTACTTGATAGTTTAGTGCACCATGCTTAACGGCTTAGAATCGGGACTTCAAAGACGTTTTTGAACGTCATGGACCATATGAGATGTTCCAGGAGTTGAAGTTAATATTTCAAGCAAATACCCGAGTTGAGAGATATGAAGTCTCCAACAAGTTCTATAGCTAAAAGATGGAGGAGAATCGCTCAACTAGTGAGCATGTTCTCAGATTGTCTGTGTACTACAATCGCTTGAATCAAGTGGGAGTTAATCTTCCAGATAAAATAGTGATTAACAGAATTCTCTAGTCACCATCACCAAGTTAGTAGAACTTCGTGATGAACTATAATATGCAAGGGATAACGGAAATGATTCCCAAGCTCTTCGTGATGCTAAAATCGACGAAGGTAGAAATCAAGAAAAACATCAAGTGTTGATGGTAGACAAGACCACTAATTTCAAGAAAAGGGCAAAAGGAAGAAGGGGAACTTCAAGAATAACGGCAAGCAAGTTGCTGCTCAAGTGAAGAAGCCCAAGTCTGGTCCTAAGCCTGAGACTAAGTGCTTCTACTACAAAGGGACTGGTCACTGGAAGCGGAACTACCCCAAGTGATTGGCGGATAAGAAGGATGGCAAAGTGAACGTAAGTATATTTGATATACATGTTATTGATGTGTGCTTTACTAGTGTTTATAGCAACCCCTCAGTATTTGATACTAGTTCAGTTGCTAAGATTAGTAACTCGAAACAGGAGTTACAAAATAAACAGAGACTAGTTAAGGGTGAAGTGACGATGTGTGTTGGAAGTGGTTCCAAGATTGATATGATCATCATCGCACACTCCCTATACTTTCGGGATTAGTGTTGAACCTAAATAAGTGTTATTTGGTGTTTGCGTTGAGCATGAATATGATTTGATCATGTTTATTGTAATACAGTTATTCATTTAAGTAAGAGAATAAATTGTTGTTCTGTTTACATGAATAAAACCTTATATGGTTACACACCCAATGAAAATAGTTCGTTGGATCTCGATCGTAGTGATACACATAATCATAATATTGAAACCAAAAGATGCAAAGTTAATAATGATAGTGCAACTTATTTGTGGCACTGCCGTTTAGGTCATATTGGTGTAAAGCGCATGAAGAAACTCCATGCTGATGGGCTTTTGGAATCACTTGATTATGAATCAGTTGATGCCTGCGAACCATGCCTCATGGGCAAGATGACTAAGACTCCGTTCTCCGGAACAATGGAGCGAGCAACTGAGTTATTGAAAATAATACATATTGATGTATGCGATCCGATGAGTGTTAAGGCTCGCGGCGGGTATCATTATTTTCTGACCTTCACAGATGATTTGAGTAGATATGGGTATATCTACTTGATGAAACATAAGTCTGAAACATTTGAAAAGTTCAAAGAATTTCAGAGTGAAGTGGAAAATCATCGTAACAAGAAAATAAAGTTTCTATGATCTAATCGCAGAGACGAATATTTGAGTTACGAGTTTGGTCTTCAATTAAAACAATGTGGAATAGTTTCACAAACTCATGCCACCTGGAACACCACAGCATAATGGTGTGTCCGAACGTCATAACCGTACTTTATTGGATAGAGTGCAATCTATGATGTTTCTTACTGATTTACCACTATCGTTTTGGGGTTATGCATTAGAGACAACTGCATTCACATTAAATAGGGCACCATCTAAATCCGTTGAGACGACACTATATGAACTGTGGTTTAACAAGAAACAAAAGTTGTCGTTTCTTAAAGTTTGGGGTTGTGATGCTTATGTGAAAAAGTTTTATCCTGATAAGCTCAAACCCAAATCGGAGAAATGTGTCTTCATAGGATACCCAAAGGAGACAGTTTGGTACACCTTCTATCACAGATCCGAAGGCAAGATATTCGTTGCTTAGAATGGATCCTTTCTAGAGAAGGAGTTTCTCTCGAAAGAAGTGAGTGGGAGGAAAGTAGAACTTGATGAGGTAACTGTACCTGCTCCCTTATTGGAAAGTAGTTCATCATAGAAAATGGTTTTTGTGACACCTACACCAATTAGTGAGGAAGTTAATGATGATGATCATGAAACTTCAGATCAAGTTATTACTGAACCTCGTAGATCAACCAGAGTAAGATCCGCACCAGAGTGGTACGGTAATCCTGTTCTGGAAATCATGCTACTAGATCATGATGAACCTACGAACTATGAAGAAGCAATGGTGAGCCCAGATTCCGCAAAATGGCTTGAAGCCATGAAATCTGAGATGGCATCCATGTATGAAAACAAAGTATGGACTTTGGTTGACTTGCCCGATGATCGGCAAGCAATTGAAAATAAATGGATCTTCAAGAGGAAGATGGACGATGATAGTAGTGTTACTATCTACAAAGCTAGAATTGTCGCAAAAAGGTTTTCGACAAGTTCAAGATGTTGACTACGATGAGAGTTTCTCACTCGTATCTATGCTTAAGTCTGTCCGAATCATGTTAGCAATTGCCGCATTTTATGAAATCTGGCAAATGGATAAACAAAGCCGCATTCCTTAATGGATTTCTTAAAGAAGAGTTGTATATGATGCAACCAGAAGGTTTTGTCAATCCTAAAAGTGTTAACAAAATATGCAAACTCCAGCGATCCATCTGTGGACTGGTGCAAGCATCTCGGAGTTGGAATATGCGCTTTGATGAGATGATCAAAGTATATAGTTTTATACAGACTTGTGGTGAAGCCTGTATTTACAAGAAAGTGAGTGGGAGCACTACGGCATTTCTGACAAGTATATGTGAATGACATATTATTGATCGGAAATAATTCTGCAAAGCATAAAGCAGTGTTTGAAAGAAGTTTTTCAAAGAAAGACCTCGGCGAAGCTGCTTACATATTAAGCATCAAGATCTATAGAGATAGATCAAGACGCTTGATAAGTTTTTTCAATGAGTACATACCTTGACAATATTTTGAAGTAGTTCAAAATGGAACAGTCAAAGAAAAGAGTTCTTGGCTGTGTTACAAGGTGTGAAATTGAGTAAGACTCAAAGCCCGACCACGGCAGAAGATAGAAAGAGAATGAAAGTCATTCCCTATGCCTCAGCCATAGTGTCGGAGTAAATAACCATGGGTAGCCTAGCCGGCTCCCCCTGGCCCTTCTGAAAAAATTACGAGCCGATTCGGCCCTCAAGAATCCAAGACACAGGGCCGCCTTCCCCTTGCCGGCTGTCTCCAGGCCGGCTATCGGAAGGCGGCCTGACTTCAGCCCTCATGAAGAAAAGCCGCGGGAGGGCCGGCTCCGAGAAGCCGGCCGCGAGAAGGCCGACTCCAAGAAGCCGGCTCCCATAAAGCGATCAAAATCGTGCCCTCGAAGTCTGCATCCACATAACGGCGATGTGACGGGGCGTGGCTACAGTGAAGCCTGCCACCCCCGAATCCCGGAGCACGCCTGGCACAGTGCGCCGTACGGGTGGCCATGACCCTCCCGGCGCAGCACTGTTGCCACATTGACCCTGATGTCATCCACGACGGGCTACCAGTACGGCCCACGGGCGGTGGGCCCCTTCGGGCAGAGAGACACCCGAAGGCGGCCAGACCTCCCCCAGTCGGCCCAAGATAGAGCCGGCTCCCCACAGTCGGCTTGCCACCTCCCTCGAAGAAGACACCCCATTAAGGAGACAAGACGCGGTGGGGCTACAGTGATCGCCCACCGGGCGGCGGCACTGTAGCCACGCCCACTTCGGCGAAGCCCTCGCCACCAAGATTGAGCAACAGTAACTAGCTGCCGACAAGGCCCTGACAGTGGGGCCTGCCTGTCGACCAAGGAACCGGCAACCGGCGGGACCCACAAGCCGGCGGGCCCCAGCAGCCGGCGCAGAAGTCGGAGAGCATAGACACAGACGGCTGGGCCCCGCGCCCAGCCGGATTACCATTGTACCCCCGGGGGGTAGGCCTGTATAAACCCCCCGGGGCATCCATGCAAGGAAAAAAGACCACTACTAGTCTCAGACACCACATAGGGAGGAGAAGAGAGCAAGCTGTGCCCTTCTTCCTCCTCTCGCCAAACAGCTCAAGGAGCACCGTGTAGCTACTTGTTCATCCAGTGACCATGCGGAGACCCCGCAGAGCAGCAGTAGGGGTGTTATCTCCACGGAGAGCCCCGAAGCTGGGTAAGATTCGCCGGCGTGCATGTCTTCGCCTCATCCCGTTTCCAGGCACCGGCGACGTCTTACTGGCTCCCACAATGATAAGCCACCCGTTGGCATATGTCGCACCTACCACCCGACATTTGGCGCCCACCGTGGGGCCAGGTGCACCGCTGTCCGGAGACCTGTTCTGGACGGGAACCCTCTTCCTCCCCCGCGAGCATAGCCAGCCCGGCACGCCCGATGGCGCTTGCCACAACGCGCTACAAGGCGTCACCAACATCTGTGCGGCGAGCAGCCTCGCCGATCTCCTTGACAAGACCCTCATCTCTGACGAGATCGCCTCTGACGCGGGCACCGACCACCTCGTCAACCTCCTCGGCCAGCTCCACGTCTCCGGCGAGCCTGCCGTGGACTTGGAGTCGGTTGGCTCCACCGATCCGATGCCTGTCGACTCCGACACGGCCTCACTCAACATGTTCCCCACCAACGTCGCGATCTACAATGACCCGCTCCCCCGGGCCGATGGCTGCGACGCCGTCACCACCGAGGTGATGGTCATCGGCCACGGCGGCGTTTCTGACGAGAGCGCCCACGATGCCCCGCACGCGGCGGTCCACGACTTGTCCATCCCCCTCCCGGCCGATGCCGACGCTGAAGCATTGGAAGCTCGCCGCCTCGCCCTCCTCGCGGAGGGCCGGAAGTTGGTTTCCATGAGACGCCTCGCTGAGGCCCACCGACGCGAGGCCGACCGCGCCGCCTTTGGCACGCCGCCCCCAGGCGGGCCTAGCCGGGCCGGCATTGTCAGACAGCGCGGCGCTGTCGTCGCCGATACGCTAGGAGTCGACCGCCCAGTCTACGCTACTCCACTCGAGAACCTGCGCGCCGCCCAGGCGGCCGTAGACGAGCTAGATGGACTGGGGGCCGAAGAACTCCCCCACATCACCCGACGCATCCAGCAGCTGATCGATGCAGCCGCGCAGCGGCACGAAGCCGACGCCCGCGCGGAGAGCCCTCCCCTGCGCCGAGATCATGGCGCGACATCCTGGACGCCGACTACGGGTAAAACCCGCGCGCGGCGCGAGAAAGAACCGGCTGCCAGCCGAAGCCGAACCCGAATTTCCATCGAGCGAGACGCAGAAGGCCACCCTCGGGCCGTGGAGTGGCGGGGCAACCCGCCTCCGCCCCGGCCCCGTGGAGAGAGATATCCCACCCCGCCGCTTATTGCGCATCCGACTCTCAGCGGCCGGCTAGGTCGCCGCGAAGGAGTCGGCGAGAACGACGCCCGCCACCGGATCGACCGCCTGGTGCGATCCCTGGCGCTAGAAGAAGAAGACGATGTCGGCCCGCCTTGCTTCGGCCCCCGCATCCGCGACGAGCCTTTCCCCAAAGGGTTCTCGCTCCCAAGAGACACGCCCAAGTACAACGGCTCCGTGAAGCCGGAGGATTGGTTGATCGACTACTCTACGGCGGTTAGCATAGCCAACGGCAACAGGCGCGTTGCCGTGAAGTACGTGCCCCTCATGCTGCAGGGCACGGAGCGGACCTGGCTCAACAGCCTCAAGCCATACAGCATCAACAGCTGGGTAGACTTCACAAAAGCCTTCGTCCGCAACTTCACCAGCACCTACAAGCGGGCTCCCAAGCCCAGACAGCTCTCCTTGTGCGTACAAGGCCCCGCCGAGTCCACTCGCGACTACCTCACGCGTTGGGCCGAGCTCCGCAACTCTTGCGAAGGGGTGCACGAGGTGCAAGCCATAGAATACTTCACTGCCGGGTGCTGAGAAGGCACTCTCCTCAAGCACAAGCTCCTCTGTGACGAGCCGACTACCCTCGACGAGCTTCTGATCATAGCGGAAAAGTACGCCACCGCTGACTCCTCGATGAAGACCGAACTCCGGGTAGGCGCGTCCGGAAAGGTACTCAACCCGGCGCCCAAGACGCCGGCTGGGGACTCCGGCCGACGCCCACACCAGAACGACCACAAGCGCAAGGGCCCGGTGCCGCCCTCCACCAGTCGGTAGGTGGCCACAGTCGAAGACGAGCAGCCTGAAGCGCGGCCCACACCCAAGAAGCAGAGGGGCGGCAAGCCGGCTTGGCAGCCGGCCTTCTCCTACGAGTAGACTCTCGACGCCCCGTGCAAGTTCCACAGCGGCGCGAAGCCGTCCAACCACACGACCCGGAAGTGCCACTGGCTCACCCGAATCTCTAAAGGCGAAGGGCTCGCACCGCCTCCGCCTGCCGGTCCGCCGCCTCCGGCTCCGCAGCCGCCGGCTGCTCGGCCCGCAGTCAGAGCTGTGCATGATGAGTTCCCCGACAAGCATGCCGCCTATATCATCTTTACAAGTCAGCCCGAAGACCGGCGCAGCAAACGCCGAGAGCACCAAGAAGTCAGCATGGTTGCTGCCAACCCCGCCGAGCACATGCACTGGTCAGAAAAACCCATCAGCTGGAGCCGGACCGACCACCCATAGGTGATGCCGTCTCCCGGCTCTTATGCGTTGGTTTTGGATGCCACCCTTGCAACGGATAGACGCGCTGCCCGATTCTCCCGCGTGCTGATAGACGGCGGGAGCAGCATCAACATCCTGTACCGTGACACCATGGAGAAGCTGAATGTCAAGACGAAGCAACTCATGCCTACTCGGACTGTGTTCCATGGCATCGTACCCGGCCTGTCCTGCGCCCCCATTGCCAAGATCAAGATTGATGTACTTTTTGGGGACAAGGAGCATTTCCGCCGAGAAGCGATCTGGTTTGAAGTGGTGGACCTGGAGAGCCCTTACTATGCATTGCTTGGCCGACCTGCCTTGGCCAAGTTCATGGCAGTTCCCCACTATGCATACCTCAAGATGAAGATACCGAGCACCAAAGGCGTCATCACCGTAGCCGGCGATTACAAGAAGTCCTCTGAGTGCGCAGCAGCTAGCAACCGGTTGGCCGAGTCCCTTGTGATTGCCAAAGAAAAGAAGATGTTGGACCGAGTCGTGGTCATGGCCGGCAAGCAGTCGGCCTTGTCCCCCGATCCCAAGGAGCATGATGCTCAAGGATCTTTCCAGCCGGCCAAGGAGACGAAGAAGATACCTCTTGACCCCGAGCACCCAGAGAGGTTTGCCGTCATCGGGGCAAACCTAAACAGCAAATAGGAAGGCGAGCTCGCCGATTTCCTCCGTGAGAATCGGGACATCTTTGCATGGTCCCCCAAGGACATGCCGGGCGTTCCTAAGGAATTCGCCGAGCACAAACTACACATCCGAGAAGACGCAAAGCCAGTCAAACAACCCCTCCGCCGACTGTCGGAGGAGAAACGTAGGATTGTGGGAGAGGAGATAGCCCGGCTTCTGGCAGCCGGCTTCATTATGGAAGTTTTCTTTCTAGAGTGGCTCGCTAACCCGGTCCTCGTGCTAAAGAAGAACAACAAGTGGCGCATGTGTATAGACTACACGAGCCTCAACAAGGCCTGCCCCAAAGATCCCTTTGCCCTGCCAAGGATTGACCAAGTGATAGACTCCACGGCCGGATGCGAGCTGTTGAGTTTCTTGGATGCTTACTCAGGGTATCACCAGATAAAGTTAGATCCGGCAGACCGCCTGAAGACTGCCTTCATCACGTCCTTCGGAGCCTTCTGCTACCTGACTATGACATTCAGCTTGAGAAATGCCGGTGCCACTTTTCAGCGTTGCATGCAGAAGTGCCTCTCAAGCAACTCGGCAGAAATGCCCACGTCTACGTAGACGACATTGTGGTGAAGACGGAGAAGCGCGGCACCTTGCTGGAAGACCTCAAGGAAACATTTGAGAACCTACGCCGGTTCCAAATCAAGCTTAACCCCGAGAAATGCGTGTTCGGAGTGCCAGCCGGCCAGCTCCTAGGCTTCCTGGTCTCCGAACGCGGCATCGAATGCAACCCAGTAAAGATCAAGGCCATTGAGAGAATGGCAATTCCCACCAAACTTCGAGACGTCCAGAAGTTTACCGGATGCTTGGCCTCCCTGAACCGCTTCATCAGCCGGCTCGGAGAGAAAGCTCTTCCCCTCTACCGCCTCATGAAGAAGACCAACCACTTCGAGTGGAATGACCAAGCCGATCAAGCTTTTCACGAGCTGAAGAAGATGCTGGCCACGCCGCCTGTCCTAGCGGCGCCGACTGAGAAAGAGCCCATGCTCCTCTACATCGCCGCAACCAGCCGGGTGGTCAGCACCGTCATCGTAGTCCAATGCCCAGAAGAAGGCCAAGCCCAGCCGGTTCAGAGGCCGGTGTACTATTTGAGTGAGGTGCTGTCTACCTCGAAGCAGAACTACCCGCACTACCAGAAGATGTGCTACGGCGTGTACTTCACCGCCAAGAAGCTGAAGCCCTACTTCCAAGAGCATCCCGTCACGGTTGTATGCACCGCCCCGCTGGCCGAGATCATAGGCAGCCGGGATGCATCCGGCCGGGTGGCGAAATGGGCCATTGAGCTGGCCCCCTATACGATCTTCTACCAGCGTCGCACTACCATCAAGTCCCAAGCATTGGCCGACTTCCTCGTCGACTGGGCCGAGACCCAGTACCTACCGCCGGCTTCCGACTCCACTCATTGGCGCATGCACTTCGATGGGTCCAAGATGCGCACCGGCTTGGGAGCCGGCGTCATCCTCACCTCTCCCAAAGGCGACAAGCTCAGATACACACTGCAAATTCACTTTGCCGCCTCCAACAACGTGGCCGAGTACGAGGCGCTCATACACGGGCTCCGGCTTGCCAAAGAACTCGGCATTCGCCGAATCCTATGTTATGGCGACTCGGACTTGGTGGTCCAGCAATCATCTGGCGATTGGGATGCCAAGGACGCAAATATGGCAAGCTACCGCTTCCTCGTTTAGTAGATTAGTGGGTATTTTGAAGGATGCGAGTTCCTCCACGTACCACGAGCCGACAACGAGCCAGCTGATGCCCTGGCTCGAATAGGCTCCATTCGGCAAGCAATACCAACCGGTGTCTCTCTAGAACGCCTCCTCAAGCCGTCTATCAAGCCGTCTCCAGAGTCCCATTCCATCTTCGTGCCGCCTGACCCCGACGCAGCCGGCTCGAAGAACCAAGTAGGTGACCTGGGGACTTCGATAGTCGGCCAGGGGGTATCAGCAGGCGGCTCGGGGACTTCCGTAGTTACGCCCGACCCGGGGACTGCCTCACCCGGCTCGGGGACTGCGGTAGTCGGCCCGGAGACCACACCAACACAAGAGGCGGCGACCGACTCCAGCATTTCACCGCCCAGCCCGGCCGCCCTGGTCGTAGTAGCCGTTTTGGCAATAGAAGAAGTCGCAGCTCCGTCATGGGCTCAATCCATCCTCAACTTCCTAATAAACCAAGATCTGCCGGCTTACGAAGTAGAGGCAAGACAAGTCCAACGCCGAGCCGGAGCATACACAATCGTCAACAAAGAACTCGTCAAGCGCAGTGTCACCGGAGTCCTCCAGCGATGCGTCGAGCAAGAGAAGGGCATTGCAATCCTCAGAGACATCCACCAAGGAGAATGCGGCCACCATGCGGCCTCAAGATCACTCGTCGCCAAAGCCTTCCGCCATGGTTTCTTTTGGCCCACTGCTTTAGATGACGCCAAGGAGTTAGTTAAACATTGCAAAGGGTGCCAACTCTTCAGCTCCAAGCAACACATGCTGGCTTCAGCACTCAAGACCATTCCCCTCACTTGGCCCTTTGCCGTTTGGGGATTGGACATGGTGGGCCCATTCAAGACGGCGCGCGGCGGCATGACACATCTGCTTGTCGCCGTGGACAAATTCACCAAATGGATTGAGGCAAAGCCGATCAAGAAGCTGAATGGGCCGACTGCCATGACATTTATCGCAGATATAACAACTCGATACGGCGTGCCACACAGCATCATCACCGACAATGGCACGAATTTCGCCAAGGGAGCCTTGGCACGTTTCTGCGCGAGGCAAGGCATCCGGTTGGACCTAGCATCCATCGCCCACCCGCAATCAAACGGCCAGGTCGAGCAAGCCAACGGCCTCATCCTTTCCGGCATCAAGCCCCGACTGATCGTACCACTGGAGCAACTAGCCGGCTGTTGGCTCGATGAGCTGCCGGCTGTCCTCTGGAGTCTGCGCACTACACCAAACAAGTCAACCGGCTTCACTCCCTTCTTCCTCGTATATGGTGCCGAGGCGGTCATCCCAACTGACACCGAGTTCGACTCACCTCGGGTAACCATGTACACGGAAGCCGAGGCCAAGGAAGCACGAGAAGATGACGTCGACCTGCTGGAAGAAGGCCGGCTGTTAGCCCTCAGTCGGTCCGCCATCTATCAGCAGGGCCTGCGCCGCTACCACAGCCGGAAGGTCAAGCCAAGATCCTTCCAAGAGGGCGATCTTGTGCTCCGGCTGATCCAGCGAACAGCCGGCCAGCACAAGCTCTCGTCCCCTTGGGAGGGCCCCTTCGTCATCAGCAAAGCCTTAGGCAACGACTCCTACTACCTGATCGACGCGCAGAAGCCGAAGGCACGAAAGAGAGATGACTCCGGAAAGGAGTCGGAACGACCATGGAACACCAACCTCCTCCGAAGGTTTTACAGTTGAAATGCAGTATGTATCACGCTAACTTTTGTACTAAGTACGAGACAATAGGCCCCCCGAGGAGAGCTCGGGGACTACCATCTTTTGTCTATAAATGAAAAGTATCATGCTTATGGCCTTGTCATTGCATTCACTTTTTTCCGTCCGGCACCGGGTTCGACTAGTCGGCCCGGGGACTGGCCGCCTGGAGTTATATTAGAAGTCCTACCCGCAGTCAGATAAGTAGTGCACCGGCTCCCAAGCCTTCTCTTGCCAAAAGTCGCAGTTCGAAGAACCGGCTATCCGGCTGGCAAGAGTTAAGGGTAGGAACGGGTGCCCACACGAAAAATGGCTAGGGACTAACGGACTAATATAACAAAAGCCGGTTTTTCTCCCATCGCCGACCGGCTACTAGAGTAGCCGGCCGGCCGGCTTCCATTCACCTCGCTCGAATCTAAGAAAGCTCGAGTACTTGCCTTCCCAGAAGGGGAAGGCGGCAAAGGAAACATCCTAAGGATAAAAAGCATACATGAATGGAAACCAAACACGCAATAATATTTACATAAAAGACCTTCAAAAGGCCAGCATTCAACATAGTTCGAATACACCCCCAGTGGGTGGAACTACGCAAGTTTAATAAAGTTATTCAAAAGGCAACAAGCAGGAAAAAACAAGGATGGCAGACTAAGCCAAGGGAGCGACTGGCGAGTCGGGCAGGTCGGTGGAGACGGCAGTGCTGGCTGGAGGAGTGGCCGGCTGGCGAACCTCGGCAGGATCACCACCTCCCGCAGAGGGCGCGCTAGCACGCGCCTCATTGCCAGAGGCACGATCAGGCTGAGTTTGGCCGCCTGCTTCACCAGTCGGCTCAACGTCTTCGCCGTCCTCTCCTTTGTCGTCTTCGCCTTCATCACTGGAGGCGATCTCCTCTGCCGAGTCTTCACCCGCTGCCGGGTCCAGCCCGAACCACTCCTCCGGCTGGGCAACGCCGTCGTCATTGATCTCAGGAGCGAAGACGCTGATGTCAGTACACTCGGCGATCGTCGAAGCGCGCTGGGCGATAGCCGGCCGCACCTCCTCCAACTCTTCGTCGGCCTCCAGCCGCCAGGTGCGCAGCTGGTCCAGGTTCAGCCCCGGATACCAGGCTCGGACGAACTCCAGCGCCCGCCCAGCTCCAAGCCGGGCTGCCGACGCCTTCCAGGCCTCGAAGTGGCCAACCGCCACCTCCAGCCAGTCGGCAGTCCGACTCGGGGTGCAGGGAATCGTCTCGCTTGGCCAGAGGGCGGCCAACACCTGCGCCCCGGCACGCTGGAGGCGGCGGAGCATACGGTGAGCCAGTTGCAGCCGGGCTTGGACCGCTAAGAGCTGCTCCTCAAGCGTCTGGCTCGCGTCCGGCGCGATTTCAGCCCCCGCCTGCCGGCGTACCTCGCGATGGGCCTCGATGGATTGGGTGGCGAAGACGGAGTAGCCGGGAAAGTAGTCTGCACAGAGAACAAAAAGCAGCATAAGTCAGAACACAAATTAGGGATCAAAGGGCAAGCAGGGAGTGAAGGAGGCGGCTCACCGTCGATCAGATCCTCGATACGGCTGAAGCCCTCACTCAGCGCCTGCTTTGCTTCAACCCAGCCCGCCGCTTCGGTCTTGAACTCGGCCTTCAGGGCGTCCTCGTTGTCCTGCGCCTTCTTCAGGGCCGCCTTGTGGCTCTCCTCCTGGTCGGCCAACTTCTTGACCAGGCAGTCACGCTCCAGGACCAAGGCGCTGTACTCGACTTCCTTGGCACGAAGGGCGGCCTGGGCCCCGCTGAGCTGCTCTCTCAAATCGGCATTGGCTCCTGCAAGCATGAAGACGAAAGAAAAATTAATAAGGGGAAGTCGTTAAGGAAGATCTGACCCGGCTGCTCAACAGTCGGCCCGAATCTCGGGGACTACACCCAGTGGGTGCGCTGACGCGCCCCCACAGGAGATGAACGAGACAAACACGCACTCCGGCTGCTGGTCAGGTCCTCAGTTCTCCGGCCCAGCTCCTGAGCCTGGGAGTTGAAGGCGGCTGCGCGAAGGTTATGATACTCCTGGAAGATTATACAGGAGGCAAGGATAAGTTAAGTTGTCAGAACCTAGTAAGTTCCAAGCCGCCTGCGCAGTAGCCGGCTTGGAACTCGGGGACTACACCCAGTGGGTGCGCTGACGCGCCCCCACAGAAGAAATCGAAAGAGCAAAATAACCAAGGACAGAAGACTCACCCGGATGACGGCCCGCGTCGAGAGAAACTCTTGAGTGTATCGCTGCAGCGAAGCGGCCTGAGCTTGAAGCCGGTTCCGGACCTCCTGGGCCGCCGCGTTCAGCTCGCCCGTCCCCCCTCTAGGAGTCCACTCAGACATGCTGACGCTGGTCGTCTCCAGGGCCTCCACCGTCTGGCTGACGCCCGCTGCTCGGTGCGGTTCCGACACGGAGGCGCCACCCCCTGCGCGCTGGCGCAATGCCGGCTGCACCTCGAGGCCGGCCCCTGCCGCCGGCTCGCCCCTGGACGGCTGCTCTGGCGCCGCAGCTGATTGGCCTCTTTGGCCCGCTCCAGTCGGCGCCGTCTGCGACGCTCCCTCCATGAAGATCACGGGGTCCTCCCGCCTCTCCATCACCGGCGGGCCTTGGTCAACCTCCTCCAATGGTGGCACGGGAACGTCGGGGGCCACGGTGCGGAGGGGAACAACGAGCAGCAGAGGCCGGTTGTGCGAGGCCTCCGCCTCCGTCTCCGCGGCTGCCGCCTTCGCCCGGGCCTTGGCCGCCGCGTCGGCCTGCTCCTTCGTCGCCTGGGCGGTCCTTCGCTCCGCCGCCTCCCGCTCCTCCCGCGCCTCCCGCGCGTTCCGCTCCATGGCCTCCTTAAGGTCGGCGCGGGGATCCACGCGGCGGGAGCTTGAGGACCCTCCAGTCGGCCCGACTACGGAGCCGCCAGGACCTCGCTCGAGAGAAAGCGGTGCCCTGTCCGGCAAGAAAAAAGGTTTAGAAGAGTTTCAGATGAAGAAGACAAAAAATATATACGCAAGACATTCGACGACTTACGCAGAGATCACCTACGGCTGCTTCACCGCCTTGCGGAAGCGGGCCGCCTTCGCGGCCGCCTCATCCCGCTTGGTCGCCGCCGTGGAGGCCTTGGATTTTTTCGGCCGGCTGCTGGAGAAGGTCGACGCGGCCCGGCACTTCTGCGCGCCGCCACGGGCAGCCGGCACGGCAGACGAGCCCGTGCCTTGATGATCGGGCGCCGGCTGGTGGTGCGGGGCGACTTCGACCTCGTCGTCATCTGGCCAGTCCTCGAAGCTGGCCCCGAGTCCCACGCCTCCGGCCCCGTCGCCTTCCCCCATGATAGCGTCTTCCATGGCGGCCGCTCCCAGGTCCGGATCGTCGGCATCGTCCACCGTGCGGTCGGGGAGGAGCCGACGCTCTACCCCCGCGGCCCCGGCTGTCGGCGGGAGAAGAGGGTTCTGCAAAAGGCAAACCAATTGATCAAGAGTCGGCTATCATGAGGCCGGCTACAAAAAAGGAAGAAAAGAAGAAAGAGCTTACGGCAGGCGGAGGGTTGGTGCGGGAATACGGCTCCTTGCCGTATCGCCAATCCTCGGCGAGCTTGTAGTTGGAGATATAATTCACCATGTAAGACACCTCTGCATGAGGCATCACCCTGGTGCTCAGCCGGCACGGGTCGAAGCGGCCGCTCATTTGGCAGATCATGTGAGGCCGGCCTTGGAGCGGAAGAACCCGGCACTCCACGAAGGCGGCCACCAAGTCGGCTCCGGTCAGGCCCTCCGACTGGATCATCACCCGAAGCCGGGAGACGGCTGCGTTCCTGGCCTGAGACAGTGACCTGCCCGGTAGCTCCACAAAGGTTGCCTCCCAGCCGGCGGGCCGGCTACATAAGCCGGCAGGTTGACGTAGTCGCCTTGCTGGGTGACGTTCTTCACGTAGAAATAAGACTTCTGCCAAAGCTTCACCGACTGGATCAGCGGAATGGACGGGAACGGATTGTTCTCGCTCGCCCGCCTCATGGCAATGAAGGATCCGCAGTGGGCGGGCACGCCCGCGACGACGGTGCCGAGCTTGCTTTGGAAGAACTCCCCCCAGAGCTCGAGCGTGGGGAGAACTCCAAGGAAACCCTCGCACAGGGTGACGAAGGCCGACAGCAACATCACCGCGTTGGGCAGGAGGTGATGCGGCTGGAGGTGGTAGAACTCGAGGAAGGCTCGAAGGAATCCGCTCGCCGGGAGGCCAAAGCCACGCAGGCAGTGCGAGCGGAAGATCACCTGCTCGCCCTCCTCCGGTGCCGGCGAAATCTCCCTCGCCGGCGCTTGACGAACCCGCACAAGGTTCTCGCCGGGCAGACGCCGCGTCCGGTGGAGGAACTCGACGTGGTCCTCGTGGACGTTGGAGCCATCCCACGAGCTCGACAGCGCCATGGGAGCGATGCGGCGGGGAGCAAGACGAAGCGACAGCGAAACGGCGCGGCAAAGGATTGCTGCGGCGGGGAGCAAGACGAAGCGACGGAGGAACGGCGCGGCAAAGAGTTGCTGCGGCGAAGAGAAGAAGAAGGAGGGCGAGAAGGGGTGGAGTGAGGGAGAGCGCGCGAGCCTCTGCCGCTCCCCCTCCTCCTCCTACTTATAGACCGCGCGGCGGAGCCGAGGAGGCGCGGCGTGGGGGAACGTGGGGATCAACTGCGACCACTCCCCCACGTCCCGTGATTATTGTGCCTTGATGGCAAAATAAAACCGCCGCGGGAAGGCGAGCGGTCCATGTGGGCCATAGAAGATCCGCGCTCGGACCGAGGCCTGCGGGTGGCGGGCCCGGGCCTGCAGCGGCGTCCCGTCGCGCGTGTGCGTTGGCAGGATTGCCTCGCCACGTGGCCCGCGTTCCTGCCTACGAGGAACGGAGCTTTTCCGAAGATGGTGCGCACGAGCAGAGCCGGCCCCTCGGGATAGGAAGCTGACCTAGCTTCTCGTCCCTTTGTCAGCCTCGAAGCTTGATCAGCTTCGGGGACTACTGTCGGAGTAAATAACCATGGGTAGCCTAGCCGGCTCCCCCTGGCCCTTCTGAAAAAATTACGAGCCGATTCGGCCCTCAAGAATCCAAGACACAGGGCCGCCTTCCCCTTGCCGGCTGTCTCCAGGCCGGCTATCGGAAGGCGGCCCGACTTCAGCCCTCATGAAGAAAAGCCGCGGGAGGGCCGGCTCCGAGAAGCCAGCCGCGAGAAGGCCGACTCCAAGAAGCCGGCTCCCATAAAGCGGTCAAAATCATGCCCTCGAAGTCTGCATCCACATAACGGCGATGTGACGGGGCGTGGCTACAGTGAAGCCTGCCACCCCCGAATCCCGGAGCACGCCTGGCATAGTGCGCCGTACGGGTGGCCATGACCCTCCAGGCGCAGCACTGTTGCCACGTTGACCCTGATGTCATCCACGACGGGCTACCAGTACGGCCCACGGGCGGTGGGCCCCTTCAGGCAGAGAGACACCCGAAGGCGGCCAGACCTCCCCCAGTCGGCCCAAGATAGAGCCAGCTCCCCACAGTCGGCTTGCCACCTCCCTCGAAGAAGACGCCCCATTAAGGAGACAAGACACGGTGGGGCTACAGTGATCGCCCACCGGGCGGCGGCACTGTAGCCACGCCCACTTCGGCGAAGCCCTCGCCACCAAGATTGAGCAACAGTAACCAGCCGCCGACAAGGCCCTAACAGTGGGGCCTGCCTGTCGACCAAGGAACCGGCAACCGGCGGGACCCACAAGCCGGCGGGCCCCAGCAGCCGGCGCAGAAGCCGGAGAGCGTAGACACAGACGGCTGGGCCCCGCGCCCAGCCGGATTACCATTATACCCCCGGGGGGTAGGCCTGTATAAACCCCCCGGGGCATCCATGCAAGGAAAAAAGACCACTACTAGTCTCAGACACCACATAGGGAGGACAAGAGAGCAAGCCGTGCCCTTCTTCCTCCTCTCGCCAAACAGCTCAAGGAGCACCGTGTAGCTACTTGTTCATCCAGTGACCATGCGGAGACCCCGCAGAGCAGCAGTAGGGGTGTTATCTCCACGGAGAGCCCCGAAGCTGGGTAAGATTCACCGGCATGCATGTCTTCGCCTCATCCCGTTTCCAGGCAACGGCGACGCCTTACCGGCTCCCACAATGATAAGCCACCCGTTGGCATATGTCGCACCTACCACCCGACACATAGGTTCTATAAAGTATGCCATGCTGTGTACCAGATCTATTGTATACCCTACTCTGTGTTAAGCAAGGGAGTACAATAGTGATTTAAGAGTAGATCACTAGACAGCGGTCAAAATTATCCTTAGTGGAATAAGGAAATGTTTCTCGATTATGGAGGTGACAAAAGGTTCGTCGTAAAAAATTACGTCGATGCAAGTTTTGACACAGATTTGGATGACTCTAAGTCTCGATCTAGATACATATTGAAAGTGGGAGCAATTAGCTAGAGTAGCTCTGTGCAGAGCATTGTAGACATATAATTCACAAAATACTTACGGATCTGTATGTGACAGACCCGTTGACTAAAATTATCTCACAAGCAAAACATAATCACACCTTAGTACTCTTTGGGTATTAATCACATAAGCGATGTGAACTAGATTACTGACTCTAGTAAACCTTTTGGGTGTAAGTCACATGACGATGTGAACTATGGGTGTTAATCACATGGTGATGTGAACTATTAGTGTTGAATCACATGGCGATGTGAACTAGATTATTGACTCTAGTGCAAGTGGGAGACTGAAGGAAATATGCCCTAGAGGCAATAATAAAGTTATTATTTATTTCCTTATTTCATGATAAATGTTTATTATTCATGCTAGAATTGTATTAACCGGAAACATAATACATGTGTGAATACATAGACAAACAGAGTGTCACTAGTATGCCTCTACTTGACTAGCTCGTTGATCAAAGATGGTTAAGTTTCCTAGCCATAGACGTGAGTTGTCATTTGATTAACGGGATCACATCATTAGGAGAATGATGTGATTGACTTGACCCATTTCATTAGCTTAGCACTTGATCGTTTAGTATGTTGCTATTGCTTTCTTCATGACTTATACATGTTCCTATAACTATGAGATTATGCAACTCCCGTTTACCGGAGGAACACTTTGTGTGCTACCAAACGTCACAACGTAACTGGGTGATTATAAAGGAGCTCTACAGGTGTCTTCGAAGGTACATGTTGGGTTGGCATATTTCGAGATTAGGATTTGTCACTCCAATTGTCGGAGAGGTATCTCTGGGCCCTCTCGGTAATGCACATCACATTGCAAGCATTGCAACTAATAAGTTAGTTGCGAGATGATGTATTACGGAACGAGTAAAGAGACTTGCCGGTAACGAGATTGAACTAGGTATTGATATACCGATGATCGAATCTCGGGCAAGTAACATACCGATGACAAAGGGAACAACGTATGTTGTTATGCGGTCTGACCAATAAAGATCTTAGTAGAATATGTGGGAGCCAATATGAGCATCCAGGTTTCGCTATTGGTTATTGACTGGAGACATGTCTTGGTCATGTCTACATTGTTCTCGAACCCGTAGGGTCCGCACGCTTAAGGTTTCGATGACAGTTATATTATGAGTTTATGAGTTTTGATGTACCGAAGTTGGTTCGGAGTCCCGGATATGATCGCGGACATAACGAGGAGTCTCGAAATGGTCGAGACATAAAGATTAATATATTGGACGGCTATATTCGGACACCGGAAGTGTTCCGGGGAAGTTTCGGATAAAACCGGAGTACCGGGGGGTTACCGGACCCCCCTCGGGGGGGGGGGGGGGGGGGGGTTAATGGGCCTCATGGGCCTAAAGTGGAGAAGAGGAGGGGCTGCCAGGGCAGGCCGCGCGCCCCCTCTCCCCCTAGTCCGAATTGGACAAGGAGGGAGGGGCGGCGCCCCCCCTTTTCCTTCCTCTCCTCTCTCCCTTCCTTCCCCCTCTCCTACTTGGACAAGGAAAGGGTGGGGAGTCCTACTCCCGGTAGGAGTAGGACTCCTCCTGCGCGCCTCCTACTAGGGCCGGCCGCATCCCCCCTTGGCTTCTTTATATACGGAGGTAGGGGCACCCCTAGACACACAAGTTGATCCACGTGATCGTTTTCTTAGCCATGTGCGGTGCCCCCTTCCACCATAATCCTCGATAATATTGTAGTGGTGCTTAGGCGAAGCCCTGCGACAGTTGAACATCAAGATCGTCACCACGCCGTCGTGCTGACGGAATTCTTCCCCGACACTTTGCTGGATCGGAGTCCGGGGATCGTCATCGAGCTGAACGTGTGCTGAAACTCGGAGGTGCCGTAGTTTCGGTGCTTGGATCGGTCGGATCGTGAAGACGTACGACTACATCAACCGCGTTGATATAACGCTTCCGCTGTCGGTCTAGAAGGGTACGTAGATCACACTCTCCCCTCGTTGCTATGCATCACCATGATCTTGCGTGTGCGTAGGATTTTTTTTGTAATTACTACGTTCCCCAACAATTTGGGCATAAGGGAATGCATTGCGGAGTATCAATTAGATGATGGGGTGCGAGGGTGACAGAAGCTTAAACCCCAGTTTATGCTCTATTCGGTAAGGGACCGATTGGATCCAAAAGTTTAATGCTATGGTTAGAATTCATTCTTAATACTTTTCTCGTAGTTGCGGATGCTTGGAAGAGGGTTAATCATAAGTAGGAGGTTTGTTCAAGTAAGAACAACACCTAAGCACCAGTCCACCCACATATCAAATTATCAAAGTAGCAAACACGAATCGAATCAACATGATGAAAGTGACTAGATGAAATTCCCATGTACCCTCAAGAACGCTTTGCTTACTATAAGAGACCGTTTTGGCCTATCCTTTGCCTCAAAAGGATTGGTCTATCTTGCTGCACTTTCGTTACTATTATCGTTACTTGCTCGTTACAAATTATCTTGCTATCAAACTACTTTGTTACTTACAATTTCAACATTTACAGACATTACCTTGCTGAAAACCACTTGTCATTTCCTTCTGCTCCTCGTTGGGTTCGACACTCTTACTTATCGAAAAGAGCTAGAATTGATCCCATATACTTGTGGGTCATCAAGACCCAAGGCAATTTTCTGGCGCCGTTGCCGGGGAGTGAAGCGCCTTTGGTAAGGAAACATTTATATAGTGTGCTGAAATTTACTATCACTTGTTACTATGGAAAACAATCCTTTGAGGGGTTTGTTTGGGGTTTCTTCACCATGACCAGAACCACAATTAGCTACTCCTCAACCTACTACACCTACTGAAAATATTGAATATGAAATTCCTTCGGGTATGATAGAACAACTGCTAGCTAATCCTTATGCAGGAGATGGAACCGAACATCCTGATATGCACTTGATATATGTGGAACAAATTTGTGGATTGTTTAAGCTTGCAGGTTTACTCGAAGATGAAGTTAAGAAGAAGGTTTCCATTTATCTTTGAAGGTAAAAGCATTGGCATGGTATAGTCTATGCGATGATATTGGATCTTGGAATTGAAACCGATTGAAATTGGAGTTCCACCAAAAAAATTTATCCCATGCATCTAGTTCATCTTGGTCGGAATTACATATATAATTTTTGGCCTCGTGAAGGAGAAAGTATCGCTCTAGCTTGGGGGAGGCTTAAGTCAATGTTATATTCATTCCCCAATCACGAGCTCTCAAGAGAAATTATTATCCAGAATTTTTATGCTTGGCTTTCTCATAATGATCGATCCATGCTTGATACTTCTTGTGCTGGTTCTTTTATAAAGAAGACTACTG